>NW_027185664.1:11974971-12026399 GCF_028583685.1 Petaurus breviceps papuanus
TCTATCTATCTATCTATCTATCTATCTATCTATCTATCTATCTATCTGTGTGTATAAACATATATTATATAAAATATATACAGAATTGGACATTTTCATGGGGAGGCATTAATATCTAAGGGAAGTAAGAAAGTCTCACTTAAGAGAAAGTGTTTTGTTTGAAAGACACTATTGAGTCAAAGAGGCAGAGAGGTAAGAGGAAAGTACATTCTAGGCATGTTGTATATCATTTATAAATATATGTCGAATGAACTAATGAATATTAGAATTCTCAGCTAGATATTTAATATTAAATATCATATTATATGAGACAATTATATAGTTGAATACAGGAGCCATATCTCTACAGCATAGGTCTCATGAAAATATAAGCATAAAAGTTTGTATGGTAATCAATAACATGTGATAATCCATTTTAGTAAGCATGGTATAAGTTATCACTGAAGTCAGACCAAGTTTGCAAAGTACGTCAAATTAAGATCTTATCTCAACCTTTCCATTCCTTACCATGTGGCCTTGGGAGGTAGAGGTCTCTCTTCGCCTTGGCTGCTTATTGCAAAGTAAGGGTAATTAATTTTCTCCTGACCTTCAATTTCTCCCACACTGTAGTTCGCCTTTCCACAACTTGGATAAGTTCTCTTAAATATTATGTTCTATCACTCCCTTTCTCAACAACAAACGATAGTTAATACGAAATCCAAGCTTAGTTAATTCTTCCAATATCCAGTCTGCCTCTCTGGTCTTTTGAGTTGGATAGAATACTTTTGCTTGCTCTCTGGATTCAACACTTTATTCTCCCAACTTGAACATTTAATGTGATCCTTAATGAGATCAATATCTATGAACTTTAGTTTTCCTGCCTGACTAAGCTAAAAGTAATAATTTAATCATGGCTTCACCTAGTTTATTGTCATTCTTTCAATATTCAGATCATTGACAGTTTTTCTAGTTTCTGTACAAAAACATCCCCCTGTAAGTAGGATTCATCCCGTGTATCAGAGTAGAGAGGTCACCTTTAGGCAAGAGCCTCATATACATTACTGCATTAAATTATAAATCGTGAGTATGGTAACTAAGGTCTTTGGTGAGGAGGTGGCCTTCTTCTGAAACAATGGTGAAGACATGTCAGCATTATTAAAATACATATGAAAATTTTTTTAGAATAAAATCATGATTGGATAAGAGTTCATTTTCTGAGAGTATTTAAGAGATGAATCATAAGGAACTGGAGGAAATGAATATGACTGCCTGAACTTTCTCATTCACATAGTTCTGGACATGTCGACCACTTCAGCTTTGCAGAGGAACCCCAAATTAGAGGCATCCCTCTGACAAGAAACATGCAATCCCAACAGTGGCACCAGTTTTGAAGGAGGAAGAGAAGCCAGCATGCTTGGAGGCTTTAGATGGAGTAGCTGAAATGCAGGGTTCAGGCATGATGACAATAACTCCAACTGGCCATAATGTTAGCATGAGAGTAAAGCTTCATCTAGAGGTAACATCAATTTAAACAATAATAAAGTAACCGTGTATTAAGTAGACTAAACAGAACACAGAAAGTTCAGGAAAAAGATAGGGACACAAGGAGCAAAATCACCTAGGTCCCCAGAAAGGAAAAAGGTAGGAAAAACTAGGCAAATCAGGGATGCTCAAAAGTGCAGTGGGAGAACTTGTGGGGCCAGAGAGCAGAGAGTTTCCCATCTAGGAAGTCAAACGTAAAGTTTCTAAGGACCAAGGACCTTAGAAAAATAGAGGAAGGATACAAGGACAGATCTTCAGGGTTGATGTAATAATGTTGACTAACTGAGTGATGAATGCTAGACTGTTAGAATGACTCTTAGGAGACCCAGAAGGTTTGTCATGACTATCATAATAAATGGACCATGATTACAAACCTGGGCACTCTCAAGGGGCATTATAGCCATTTCATAAAGTATAACATTTTTCCGATGGTGCTTTTTATCATATTTAATCTATAAAGTCCTCTTCAAACATCAACTGCTTGATAATAATGCCCCTAAGCTTCTATCTTGGGTATTTGTTGGAGAATCTTGATTCCTTTTGGGTAACTATGTCTTTAATAAATGAATATTCAGCATGTATAAGATTAGAATGACAGGCTGACAGTGAATGGTTTAATCTGATTTGGCAGACATGCAGATTTCATTGGGGTCTAGAAATAAGGAAGCATAATTACCCACTGGAGGATGGTGGAATGAGTAAGAAAAAAAAAACTGCTCCCAGGAAAGAATCTGATATGTGGAATTAACACATTCATGTGAATAGGTTAATTCATGAAATGACAGAATCTTAGAAGTGGATGGTATATTAGAGGTCACTTCCCTTCCTATTTTCAGATGAGTAAACTGAGATCCAAGGGAGTGATGTGACTTGTCCAAAGTTACTTTGTGCCCAGTGGATGAATCCATAAGCTATGTCATTTAATTCTTCTAGTTGTAAGTCACTGTAGTGGAACCAACCCTAACCTGGGAAGAACTGTTTATGAGACTTAATCTCTTGTTACTTCTCTGATATTGCACAAATAATTTCTCACCTCTGCCTCAGTTTTCTTCTCTGTAAAATAGGGACAATACTATTTATATGTCCTTATTTCTAGACTTGTCTGAGGATTAAATGAGAGTATAGATGAGAGGCAAAAACAAACCTTTGTAAAGATTTAAACTATTTTCATTGCCATTCTACTATATCAATGTCTAAATCCCCCCAAAGAGAATCAACATTGTAAGCCATCTCTGTTATTATGAAATGAAAGATTTATTTTTTGGAAAAGGAATGTTAGGCATTAGGAGCTGTTACTTTGGTTATCAAGGAGTTTCCCAGTACTTTGCTCTACAAGGCACTATCTATTCCTCCTCTACATAAGGTCACCTTTTCCTGAATGCTATCACATGGTCACACTTTTGAAATTATTAAAATTTAAATGGGCATGAATATTCTAAAGAGAACCTATAAGAAAAAAAATAGAGCTAACAAAATTTGCTTAAACTTTCAGTGAGAGTTCTACTTTGCCTACAAGTTCTGATTGCTACTGTTTTTTATTTTTGTTATTAACACACACATGCATACACATGTGCATGCTAGCACACTGATTGTAACAAAATATGTCCTGCAGTAGAAATTGGGTGTCATCGCCTTAAACTCTTTCTAATCCAGGCACAATATAATCCCTGATACCTATATAAAAACCTTGCAATCAAAATTTTTCTTTTTCCCATATGGGACTTGATCTTACACTTAACACTTTTCTCCCAAATCATGCTGATTAATCAACAACAGAAAAGTGTTTTCACAGAATGTGGCACTTTGACCTTTTGATGTTTCTTTAATGGTTATTTAATTAATATAATGGAACCTTGTTTAAACCTTGGTAACAGGGTTGCCTTTATTGGAAATATTTCTTATTATAACTTCTCTGTGTAACTGTGAAAGAGGCATAATATTTCACCTTGTACAGAGGGAATACATTATGAACAACAATTTAGCATAATCCATGTGATAGTGAGATAGTTTATATAACTACATTTAACTCTTGTTTTCAAGGTGAGAGACGGTGAGTTAGTAAGGTTGATACAAATTTATGGCAGGGGTGATTTTTCCTGCAATTGCAATTACATGGTAGAGATAGGATTACACATTAAAAAGATAATTTTAAAAATTTACTCTCATGGTTAAATGAAGTAACATGTAAAATGATTTGCAAACTTTAAAATACTATATGAATTTTAGATATGACAGGTACAATTATTTTAAATCTGTTGTATAATGTGAAGCAACTTAATGAACTAATATATTTCCCTCCCTCTTTCTTTTCCTCTGTCTCTCTCCCCCTCCCACCTCCCTTCTCTCTTCTCTCTTCTGTCTCCTTGAAAACGCTTGCTGCAATGGGAGTAAATTTACTACAAATGAGATAGATTCTGCATCCATAATGTAATGTACCACACAATGATTTTGCCTACTTTACTCTTAAGCCACATATTTAGTTTATTTTCTTCTCTCCTCCCCCATTTCTATCTGCTACAGAATCAGAAGTGATTGAAAACATTTGGTCTTCTTAGAGGAATTCTTAAACTATTTTGTTTCATGCACACCTTTGGCAACCTGATGATTCCTATGAACCTTTTATCAAAACAATGGATTACAAAAGAAACCAATTATACTGAAATACTGTTAGCAAAATATTAAGAAAACAAGTTCATAGACTTCTAGGTTAAGAATGTCTGCTCTATAAGACCACAGAATTTTAGAATGTGAAGGGACCTTGGACATTAATTAATACAAAATGCTCATTCACATATGAAGCCTAGAGAAATGAAATCTTACAGTTAGCTATCAGCAAGTTGGGTTCTCAGTTTGGTATTCTATTTGTTTTACTACATTGATTTGTTATGATCAGTCTTCTTTACTCTATGGGCAATTACAAACTTTAAAGTAACAAAGTTTCTTTATAGAATTAATAAAGTTGAATCTTGGAGTTGAAAGATACTTCTCTCTTTAATGTATCTCCCCTAAGTCTTTCATCTATGATCTAACATTTTCCAGCTCTTTCCAATGACTTATGTGTGACAATGTTTAAAATTTGCCATACTGGTATCTCTACATACCTCATCTGCACATGTTCTAGATTTTTTCAACCTTTTACTTTTTATCATATTACATTTTATCTTATTAAAATCACCCTATTGTTTAACCCTTTGAAAATTTTTCTGCAAAATAATTGTCAAAAATATATTTGGAAATCCAATAAGCATTAAACCCAGCTAACACTTTTATTATCTACTTTTTTTACACTATTATTATCCAGTCCTCTTTTTTTCCAACAAGGAAGTCACACAAGAGGTCACTTGTCCTGTTGAAATCAGTCATTACAAATCATGGCATGACAAATTCATGGCCACAAAACTTTCAATTACATAATTTTTCATTAGAGAAAGGTAGACCTAGATTTTTATGCCATATATGTGTTATAGTGCCTATAATGCTGTGCCTGGTATCAGGAAGACCTGAATTTAGTCTGCCTCAGACATTTACTAGTTTTATTACTCTGGACAAGCTCCCTCAGTACCCCCTGTTTGTTCAATGGGGGAGTATCATGATATTACAAATATAAAGTTCTTTGGAAAAGCTTAACATTCTGTATAAATGCTAGCAATTAAATTAAATAAATAAGATGATTCGGCACAACAAATGGATGTCTACAATGCTGCAATTCACCATACCTACCACTTTTATTTGACATTCTCCATATCCCATCTTTGCTATTCCAGTTTTTACCCGCTTAATATTTTTGAGGAAAAAAATATGAAAGTTTTTTAGACTTTTTTTCTCATTAAGTACATATTTTGTTCGCCAGCATAATCAACAAGTGCTTTGAGGCCTTACTGGGTGACATGAATGGCCCTGCCAGATGAAGGCAAAAGACAGAATAAATATGGTTAACTGCTCTAAGTACTCTATTGTTACCTGAGCTTTACATCACCTCAGGCTTCATGTGACTACATTCATCTTATTAGGGGACAGAGTTTATTTTCAAAGCAGGGAAGATCTTCAAATTCCCATTGCCATTACACCTGGCCATCTCCCCATTAAACTCACCCCTACAATCCTTCTCTTCTTGCTTTTACTTGTTTCCTCTTTCATTAGAATATAACTGCCTTGATGGGAGTCATAGGGTTTTGAATTATTTGCTTAAAAAAAACTTTTCTATACATCTATTAATCAAATCTACTATCTAAATGTATAGAAATGTAATAACAAATTATTCAGGATGTTTTAGCTTCTTTCATTATTGAACTGAACATTCTAATATTATAGCCAATATGCTGTTATACTATTACACACATATATCAGACAATTCATCAATCAATAAGAGCTCACAGAATATATGTCAGATACTTTACTACATCGTTTCTGTGTGCAACTCACAGCCTGGTTGAGAAGAGGAGACATAAATATAAAAAGATACTATGCATTTTAATGCACTTAACATTATGACATAACTACAGGATAATAGCACAACACAATACTAATTGCAGGGGTCCTACCTTATTCGTTAGGACCAATTGAGGTTCTGTGTTGGTATGAGTTGTCAGATCTGGTTACTTTCCTGAAATCATCTTGAAATTATTAATTTGGTTGTTTCACAGTTCTTTGATAGGACAATGTTACTATCAAAGTTCCATTAAGATAACATAGGCAATTGTGGAAACCGAGAGGGAGGAGGGGAAAATGAGGAGGTTGGAGTGTTGAAAGGGATTGAATATGAATACAATAAAAACAGCCCAGAAATCCTTCCATGTAATACCATCTATAGTTACTATTCTTAAGGCTTGCTTTCATACCTTTAGTGCAACAAATATAATGGAGTAGGAATATTACTTACATATTTTAACTATAAAGGGGGTTGAAGATAATTGAGTTGTGGTCCATCAAATAGCCTTCTTACAGCAAAGCAAGCCTCGAAGCTAGTATGTGGCCCATTTTAACATTCTATACTATTAAACTGCCCTAACAGCATCTTAAAGGACCAAAATTTTTATTATTATTCACCAAATCTCCACATGTGGTATGAAAAGATTAGACAAGTCTTAAGCAGGCAGGGATTTAAATCCTGACTGATAATACAGTGGCGAAATTATACACAGTAAAAGCAGAGAAGAAGGGGTAAGGGTTTAGCAAAAAGGAAGATTTAATCTGGGGACAAAAACCTTCATATAAATCCAGCCTTTCTATTCTGGATGATTATTTCATAAGCTGGATCTTGGGCTGTTGATCTCTTAAACTGATTACTGAAAATTGTATGCACTTTTAGAAAGAGTCACTGACTGACTTGCATTTAAGACAGATTTCCCATCACATTTTTTATTCCTTAAGAATATGGAATTGCATAATACTGTTGATATTTTGCAATAATACAGAAATCTTGAAATTCTATTTGTCAAAAAGCTGTGTAATTATAGGATACAATAACTACAACACATTTGATAAACCTGTGATAAAAGAACACACTGAATACCTACACAGAAGAGACCCAATTCCAAAAGACAAGATCATTTGGTCAATGAAAGCAATAATGATGGGGAAATATTTTCTCTTCACCATTAAATTATTAGAGTTTGGCCAAGGATAAAACAAGTCATTTGAGTTTTCACTAAAAAGACCACTTTGTAAGAAGGACAGAATGCCAGGATTCTTTGGGTGTTGGACTTCCCTTGGCAAGGGGTTTATGTGGTTTGAGCAGTCTTAGAATATAGAAAGAATTTTAAACCACAAAAATGTTTTTAAATTGCTAAAATATCACTTTGTGCTAACAAAGACAAGCTATAACCTGGACATAGCCATTATTCTGCATAATGCTTTAATTTATTTATTCTAATGCTTGTAATAAAGAATTTCAGGTATAGTATTGTTTATCCAATTGAATTGAGTTTTAAATTTTGTGTACAATATATGTATGTGTGTGTATATATACACACAAAATTATACGTAAATACATAAATATATAGTGTATATACATGTTTATATATAAAGTCTCCTAAATATTATAGCTTATCAAAAGTGAATCAATAATAATAATTATTATTATATCAACAATAACTCACAGATATTTAATGCTTTAGAAATGAATTACCTAAGTGAATTGCACGTTAAAAGAGAACTCAATCACCAGGAGGCATAATGCTCACTATGTGCAATTTTAAGCTGAGTGAAATCAATGAAACCATGTTGTTACTAAAGGTAAAATGTAGATAATGTTCCCAGGCCAATTCTCTTGTTTAAAACAATCATTTAATCAAATTTATTTCAAGTAACTTTATTCTCTCTAATATGTAACCAATTACATTTTATTTTCAGAACTGGAAGAAACATAAAGACGCAAGCCAACAATGGGCTTATAAAATCATAAATTTAGAACTTGAATTGTCCTCAGTTCAATTAATTCATTTTAAAGAAGAGGAAACTAAGGCTAAACATTCGGTAAATTGTCCAAAGTCCTACAGAGGATAAGCATTAGAGACTGAATTTTTTGAGTTTGAGTCCTATGATTCCAGAGACAGATGCAAGAGAGCACAACAAAATGAAGACTGCTTTGAGCAACCAGAATTTCACTTGGACTCTGCTAGTGCTATTCTCCATTACTACTGATGATTGGGTTCACATAGGTATGTGACCAACATCGTACAGTATCATACAGCCAATTCTCCAAAAATGATGGCTGAATAAAGCGGTGCTTACTAAGTTTAATGTTGATGAAGCTGTTCACAGTGCTTGGCATATGGTATGTCTAAAGACATGAATTCTTCATGATTGCTGAATGGATTATCAAAATCAGATTTTAGGGGCCAGAATTATTTGATAACTTGCTTAGACAGGTTGATAGGATGATCATTAAGTTCTCCAATTGACTTCCTATTTTGTCATCACAGGTAACAGTCATCTTAGTGAATACATATGGTTTATTACTAGTTTTGTTGTTATTATTGTTTTTTTTAACATACTGTTTCCATCTTATTGCTTACTGTCTTGCTCATATTGTCTGTCTCATATATCAAAGCACATGTCTATCCATGAAAGACATGTGAAAGTTTTTAAAGGGCAGGATCATTTAATATATTTTTGTATTACCCACACAAAATACAGCACAGTACTAAAAACATATAAGGTCTTACAAAACAACTTGATGAATTTAATTACGACATTATTGATTTCTGCTATTGACTAGTTTCTGTCTTAATGTACACTAATACTGGGTAACTCATTTATTACTAAACTAAAATAGCATAATACTTTACCATGGCTTAAAGAAGAGTGTGTTCCTGAGAAATATACAACTAAATTATAAACTCTATCTAGGCCCATCAAGCTTCTAGGATGGGCCCTAGGATGTATGTTTATTGTCTTAGCACCAGTGTATCGATGTTCAGAGAAATCTATGAGTGGTAGCTAGGTGGTGCAGTGAATAGAGCACTGGCCCTGGAGTCAGGCAGACCTGAGTTCAAATCCAACCTCAGACTCTTAGCACATACTAGTTGTGTGACCTTGGGCAAGTTACTTAATCCCGATTGCCCTACCTTCCACCCTTCAAAGACAAAAATCATACAAACTAACAGAGAAAACCATGACCAGTATGGCCACAGAACAATCAAGTTTTTGGCTAAAGTAATGCTTAAGAAACAAATCATTAATTTATAAAGGAGTTTGTTTCTATCTGTGTTGGCAGAAAATACCCCCACACTGATAAAAATCACTTAGCCCTAGGTTATTGAAGAAATCTGTTTATCATTGTGTTTAGATGGCCAAGCAAATACTAATTTGACTTAGAAGAATACCGTTTAAAAGACTATTTGCTTATTTTAACAAGTGCATGGGTAAATTTGGCTAATTATTCTTCTATTGAATCCTACAAATCACACTAATAAGAGTGAAACAAAAATCAATTATGTTTTCCTTATGAAATACATAGGCAACATAAAATAATGGATAGAGAGCCAGTCTCAACACCTGGAAGAACGGGGTTCAAGATCTGAAGTCACTCAGGGATATAGGTGACTCTCAAAAATTATAAGTTGCAGAGAAGATAACAGTTTCCTCACCCAATTCCCATTTCTTATTCTTGTGCCCTAATACACTGTAATTGGTTATCAGAATGGAGAATACCACCTTAACATTTCATATTAGAAATTTAGAAAAATAAAATAGTATAAGAAGTAGGGGGTTTTCTTTCCTAAGTCAACGTGCTAGACTCAAGGTAAATGAATGGTTTACAACCTTCCTTTAAATCTAGCTCTTTAAAATATCAGCAGAATTACTTGAATAGTGAGAGCTCCAATACTGAGAAGGAAGTTAGCTAGCCTTAAAATGGAACTTCTGTATTGGTTATATTTCATAGAAAAAAAACACATGGAAATTAGATGCAATTTTCTACAGCCACCAACAGCCAGCCCTGGGGAAAGTTAGAAAAATATCAGGGCAACAAATGTGCTTTGCTAAGTATAGAACTCATGTCATCCTCAGGGATTGTGACTTTGAAACTGAACATACTGTTAGAGATTTGTGTTTTAAAATTTGACAAATGGAACAAAACCATCTCTTTGTAGAATTTTCCTTCCCATCCTTCTAGAGCATCGCTGAATTCCCTCAAGGCAACACAAGGAACATGAAGGAAAAGAAACCATATATTTTCACTCAGATTGATTTTTATCAAACTCTTGTATTTGGAAAATAATTCCAGATATTCTGCTAAGCTGGATAAGCATTCATCAATTATACATATGCCTACCCTAAATAGAGTCACAATAAGAATAAGGTTATGTCTATACAAACAGAATTAAATGTTTAGATGAACTATACACATGTTTTAATTCATGGGAAAAATGATAAAGAGAGTTTGGAACCCAGATTTTCCCATGAATTGCTACAACTCCACAAATTTTTATTTTGCTTATGAAGATACTGCCCTGTGACCATGCCTCCATAATTTAGTGGTTTCCAACAATACTGTGTTATTTTCTCAAACAAAGCTTTATTTCTTTCCCTCTGTATACCATGTGTTTGATTTTATTGGATTTAGAGTTTGCATTAAATATAAAGTGGACTGGAGCCCCTGCTAAGTCATTAGGGTCAGCTATCACGATTCTCACCACATCTTACCATTAACCTAAGTGATCCTGAATTTCTATCTTAACTTTTTGGAAGGAGTATCAAGTAGTCACTTTGTCTAATAACTTTATCTTCAAGTGTCATTTTCAATTGCTTATTAATTTATTTTTAATTATTTTTAACTTATCATATTCCAAACTGATTTGAGGTGGATTATATACCAAGTTTAAAACAAAATATTACAACTGGGAATAGTAACAGTGTAGAGATCATTAAAATAAAACAGGGTCAGGTGATAAAGTCAGATGAATAATACAGCTTCCAGTGAATAAGGCTCTAAAATTTACAGGTCAAGGTGAAAAAGGAAATAAACAACTTCCTATAAATTTAATTTTTCTGAAGAAAGATGCATACGATTTATCTAGGATTAAATTCAATAAATTTTCCTCATGGTTTCTCATATAAAGGATATTGGATGACACAATGGATAATATTTTCAACTGTATTTGTACAAAATAACTGAAATGACTGAAAGCCGGGTGTGGAGGGAGGAAAGAAAAGAACAACTGAAATGTTGATTCAAATGGGCATTTCAGATATTGACTCTGCAAAAGAAGAGGGCACAGCATTAAATTATAACTCAGTGAAGACATCTGTGGAGAATTATTGTGTGCTAATCTAAATTAAATACAGGGATGGGACCAGAGACTCTAGATGAATGGGTGGTTTAATAAAGCCTAGCTCCCTCAAACAGTAGTTTTTTTGTTTTTGTTTTTTCAAGTGAGCATTTGGTGGGAGAAAAACTGTGTGCCTAATGACTGAAATTTCTAACAAGTGTTTGTTGTATGATCTTATTAATTATAAATCCTGTTGATAAACAATTCCATTCATTCATTCATCTATTTATTCAATAAACATTTGCTATGCATCAGCTAGGAACCAGGTACTATGCTAGGTCCTGCGGATACGAAGACAAAAATAAGCAGACAAAAAGTGCTATTTCAAAGTATTTTATGCAGAAACCTACCTTTTTAATGACAGAAAAAGATAAGTGCTTAAAATAAGCATGTAGAGGAAACACTTTAGAAAGCAAAAAAAAGCTGACTTGTAAAGAAGCAGATCTTAGGAGAATATGCTGGGAACAGGTTCTTCTGCAGGGGTATGCGATCATGAAACCATGATCTGAGCAAAGGAGAAAATTTTGTTAATGGTGTTGATAGAACCTTCATTTAAATGGGTATAATCTTAAGATCAGAGCATAAGCATTGAAATGTGTCACTTTATCCTGCAAAAAGAAATTGCTTTTGAAAAACAGCTCTGCATTGCTAGTCCCTTGTCATACTTACATTCAGGCTGGGTGGCCACTTTAATAGGCTGAGAACTCTCCCCTGGTCCCCGTTCATTATAGGCCACAACTCGGAACGTGTAAGTTGCTTCTGGCTTCAGGTTTCCAACTGTAAGTTGAAGGGACCCAGGCTGGGATGTATTCAATGCTCGCTCCCTGAGAAATAATAATTCCACAGAAACATTACACTTAATCTATTTAACTTGATTTTTTTTAATGTGGGAGATAGGGTAAAAATGTGGACAAGCTAGGCAAAAAATAAATGCCCACTCTCTTAATTCTGACTTTGGATATAATTCTAGGACTTCAAAGGTTTACTATGGAAAATTGACTCTTTGTGATGGCTTACCTGGGGTCTAAACCAACTTGTAAAACCAGTTTGTACAATTGTAACTGCAATTTGTATTGTAAAATTCTAATCTGTAAAATCCCTTTCCCAGCCTCAAACTCTGCCCCTTCCCCCTATCTGCACTCCACCTAGGCAATACCTTGTGACTCCTTTGTTCTTCCTTAATCTCTTCTTGTCTCCTCAGGTCTGGCCCAAATACTCCTTTGTCCTTGCCTCAGGTCTCCTCTGGTCTGGCCCAAATCTCATCTAAACTACCTATGCACTAAAGTCACAAGTTCCTCTCTGTCAGCTCTAACCTTTATCTATGCACTGAGGTCGCTTCCCTCCATCTGGTCAGCCCTGACAATGGCAGCCCTACCCTTTAAAAGTAAAAGCCTGTACCCCTCTCACTCAAAGATCCCCTAAAGGACTCTTGCCCACTTCTCATGGAAGCCTAACAATAAACTTCTACAACTCTCACTCCAATTAAGCCTGAGACCTTGAATTCTTTCCAGACTCTATTGAAGGTTTACTGGTCTTAGATTAGATCAGAATTCCTGATGAACCTATTGGGATTCCATCTCTCATCAATTGGAAGAGCCTAGAGATAAACATGATGGGGGCTTCAGGAAAATGGTTGGCTAGGGACGTTTCTCCATTAACCTTTATTCTAGAGATTCTTCCCTGGATTTCTAAAAATGTCCAGTGAAAAACTTACAAGAAACAAAGAGCTATTCAAAGAAAAAGGAACATCCAGAATATAAACAGGGATGTGGATTTGTTAAACACCTACCTAAAGAGACAAACAAAAGTTCTAATTATTCCACAAATCAAGCCTTGTCAGCATTGCTAACAATCACATTTCCTTTTATTCCAGCATCTGTCCTTTTCTTTGGTGAAGAGGTAAAATGTACACTAGCACCATTGATTTGCACTACATTCAGTCTTTAAATTCAGCCATTGAGGGCATGAACATCCTTTTATATAAGGGAAAATAATGACATTTAACCCTTCTACTCTCAGATCCCATTTGTCTCTAAGAATAATTATAGCATATAATATAGTGAATTATATAATAGTATATTTATAACATATTAAGTGTATTATGTTAATGTATTTTGTTATAATATATTCATCAAACGCTGAGGCTGAGGTGTTCCAATATTATTCCCATTTTACAGAGGATAAAAGCAAGGGTCAAGTTCTTTAAGTGGCTCATTCAAGGTCACACATCTAGTAAGTGCTGGGTTTAGGATTAACCTTAGGGTTGAGAGGTATCTAGGGGAGTATGGAAGAGAAGAAGCCTCCTCCCACCCCCATAAATACCTTGAAAATGTTTCCCTAATGCATTCTATTATTTAGAGTATTTTGGGTTATTAAGCTCCAGAGCCATAATTAGAATGGCAACAAGAGCCTCATTTAAGGGTGCCCAAATCTGGAGACCACTGCATGCTTACTCTTTAGAAAGTTTGCTAAGTGATTCTGAGACTATTGGCTCCATAGCTGGAGGTTCTTCTAGTTTGAATCACAAAAATAACCTTGCTTCTGGCCTAGTCTCCAAACACCACCTCCAGGGTCCCATAACAGTAGTACTTTTCTGAGGCCTTGCTTTCTCCTTCATCCTTCATAATGTCATTGCTCTAGGGAGTTCTCAGGGAGGAACTCCCTCTACCAATGCAAATCAGCCTCTTTTCTTCAACTTAGAGTCTTTGAGAGTTGCCTGGGAGGTTGAGAAGCTAAGTGACTTTCTCTGAGTCAAACAGACATCCTGTATCAGAGGACAGATTTGAACCTAGATCTTCTTTACTTGATGGTGGGCACTCTAAAGTAAATTTTAGGATATTGTTTCTGTTCTTTGATATCTTAGTGTTAAATATTTTAATCAGACTTTTATGTTATTTTCCTTTGTCACCTTGTAGAAATGGGAGTTTTGATGAGAGGGGGTCAATTTTGGAGCGTAGGTTACTTTGGAAGAGGGAAAATCTTAATAGAATTTTAAAGGTGGGTTGGGACATTGGTCAACAACAAGACGGAATGAGGGACTCAGGATCTAGGTGGTGGGAAAAGGAGAGAGGAAAGAAGGGTATTGAAAAAAGAGAGCTATAAGAAGGTGCTAAGGACAAACTTTCTCTACCTAGAAATTTTTCCATAGGCTCACTGACAATCATGAGTTACTTTTGGAAGTAGCCAATGCTTGAGATTCACTAAACATTTAAGTGTTCAGACTCCATAAAGAAGAGTTAATTATATCAGGTATCCATAAGAAAACACCAGAAAAAATGTCATAGGAGAGAAGAAGAATATAACAAAGGGATAAATTATATGGTAGAACAGTTTCTCCTGGAAGTATTGTATAACCAGCATGTATATTTTTCAAACACAAACCTGGGAAAATTAGTTTACCTGATATATTCCCAGTGATGATGCTCTAATACAAATCTGTTCATAGTATTTAGAACTGAAAGTTTGACCATTTCACTCCCTGGTGAAGAACCTTCACTGACCTCTCCTCCAACCTTGTCAACCAATACCTGCCTGCCCCCCCAACACACACAGTGTGATAAGGATTAAATATGGTGCTTGGCATTTAAAGTCCTTCACAATCTGGACTACCTCTCCATGTTAATTACACATCAGTCACACTCATGCATTCTATTTTGTTGTTGTGGTTGAGTCACTTCAGTTGTGTCTGACTCTGTTACCCCATTGGAGGTTTTCTCAGCAAAGATACTGAAGTGGTTTACCCTTTCCTTCTCTAGTCCATTGTACGAAAAAGGAAACCGAAGTAAACAGGGTTAAGTGACTTGTCCAGGATCACACAGCTAGTAAGTATCTAAGGCCGTATTTGAATTTAGGAAGATGAGTCTTCCTGACTCCAAGTACAGAACTCTACCCACTGCACCACTTAGCATACTTTTTATATTCTAGTCAAACTGGGTTACTTCCTCTTCTCAATACATGATATTCCATTATCTGACTCCACTTCTTTGTATGGGCCCTCCTCCATTCCTGAAATGCTTTCCCGTATCATCTCTACCTCTTGGAACACATCTTCTTTCAAGACTCGGATCAATTGTCATCCCTTTCAAGAGGCCTTTCCTGATTACCTCAGTGGCCAGTGCTCTTCGGAAATCATTGAATATTTATTTTTTAAAATATATTTTATTGCATTATCAGAAATCAAGTAACGTCTTCCCTGTGTAGGTTCCTTGAGGGTAGCGACTGTCTTGTCTTACTTTTTAAAATTATCTGAAGACAATTATCCAGCATATGATGTGATAGTAATGGCATTTAAAGATCCCCCTGTACTGGCTTGGTTTTTGGTTTGATTGTGTTAAAATCCAGAGCTTGTTAATCCCACCTGTGGGATGGACTTGTTGACATGAAAAGAGAGTCCTGAACTGAGAGGAGCTGGTGATGTAGATTTGGAGAGACACAAGAGAGAGGCAGAAGAACTTTTTGGAAGCAGCGCTTTTGGAGGCAGAGAGAGACTGAGAGGATTGCTGGGGGCCACTTTGAATTGTCCTGGACTTTTGAGACCTGCCCCTGGAGCTGCCAAGGACTGAGGAGACATGGCTTTTATGCTGGTACTTTGTCTGTTTTGATGTTGTTTTGCCAGATTTGTCCACTGGTGAAGGACAGTCCTGTTGTTGAAGAAGTTCTGGAACCTGGCTGTTAGTTAAGAGCTCCTGAGACTGTCCTGCAGACAGAGAGTGAATACTGTCCACTGGTGAAGGACAGTGCTGTTGTTGGAGAATTCTTGGAACTTTGCTTTTGGTTCTGAAGCCCTGAAGAAGGATTTTCTTGTTGTATGTTTACAGAAATCCTGGGAGAGGGTTTTGCTAATGTTTTCAGGGGTCCTAGAACTGTTCTGCAGACAGAGGATGAATTAATGAAGACACTGGCAATGTATCTTGTGGCCTTGCTAAGCTTTGTCTCCCCAGGAACAAAGATTGCTGAGAACTTGCCTAGTGTCAAGATGGAAGAAAAGACCTCCATTTGGGTATTAAATTCTGTGCTTAAGCTTGTTGTAACTCTGGGGGTAGATTCAATTGTGATCCAAGGGTGGGGAACTTTTGACCTTTTTGTGCTCAGTGATTGAACAAATGAGTATACTTTACTTATGATTGGAAACTAATCTCCATTTGAGGAGAGGGGCTTTGTGATGGACTAAATGAAGGTACAGCCTAGGGGTGGAGTAGTATTTAGACCAGGGACTTTGTAATTGATTGAATGAATATAAGGTCCTGGGGTGGGGTAGTCCTTGGAGATTATTTAATCACACTTAGTAAATGCTGTATTTGGAATGATGTCATGTTTTGATCTTCTCTGTTCTTGGTTTGTCACTGAATAAAATGGAGAGCCCCTATGCTGGTATTCTGAACCTTGGGAAGTTGCCTTTCCTTGGCATTGCATTACACACGATAGGAAGATTCTGAATGAATATTTATTATGCTTATTGTTTGAACTTGGGAATTACCTAATTAAACCTTCTCGTGTAAGAGACAGAGAAATGGAAACAGAGATTTTCTTGACATGTCCAATGTCATAGAAAGTAAGGAAGCCTCTAACTCAAAATCCAGTGGATTTTGCATGTTGATAAGCTGCTTCTTAAAAACAACCTGCATTCCAAGAGCATTAGCCCCTCACTTGCTTTTAAATACCATTCTAGTGATTTAGAATAAGGGTCTGATTTATGAAAATTCTCTTTACACAGTTTTGTAGAAGCATTCCTAGTGTGTCACAGTGCCACAATATCAAAATAGTCACTTTCCCTGCCTGATGTACTTCTCTAGCCTTACCTTTCTCTCTAGTTTAACAGAAATTCAGTGCAATAGGAACACTGCCAAATTTGGAATTAGAGGTACTGGGTTCTAATGCTGGTATTGCTACTTATTTATCTGCGTGACCTTTGGCAAGACACTTAATTTTCTTAGAGTTCAGTTTACTCATCTATAAAATGATGGAACTGGACTTGAAGATGTATAAAGTCCCTTCTTTTTGAAACTCTGATTCCATTACATTCTAGCAATATGCAGTTTATACCAAGGTAATACCACTGTGGAGCATTTGGGGAATTGATGCATATGTCACAAAGGCTAGAACTGCCGCCCAAAATTGCAGAACAGTGGCATAGAGGAAGGAAAACCCACAAACCAGCACCATAGAGAAAAGCCTCACTAAAATAATTTTCAGTGAGTTATGGCTTTGTCAGAAGCTTTTTATTGGTATTTCCTATCAGATTAACTTTGTTGAGATCAGTTAAACAAAAAGATCCTCAATCCACAGAGCTGCTGAATAGGTTCTGATAAGAAAAATAGTACCACTTTTAAAGAAGGGGAGGGAGAGCCCCTTCTTCCAGTTCAACAGTTCCTCCATAAAATCTGATGTCTCCATTTTTCTCTAGCTTGGTGTTTGCAATTTATTATTTTTGGACTTTTTCTCAGGTTCCAATGGAGGAGTAGCCAACTGTCCATGGTGACATATCCCTATGCATTGTGGGAAGAAGGTCTCTGAGCCTCTTAAATTGTCCTTTTTAGCTCAGCTCTGAGGAATACTCCTGAAGCATTTTTTGTTCACCTTATAGTTAAAAAAAATCATCCCACAAATAAGATAAGCAGTGTTTTCCACAGCAGAGTACTGATCCTGTATTCTAGCTTTCCCTGGTCTTAGCTGTAGTTATGCTCTGCTCCATAATTTTCCTATTTAAACAGTTGATAATTAAGGATTTACTTTCTCTCTCCCCCTTGTACTTTCACTCTTTATTGAGCACACTGCTGTGCAGCCCAGCATATAGCATACTCTGTTCCCAAGAAAGTCACAATGGATTCCATCATTTTTGTCCAATTACTGTGTTTGCAGTGTTCTACTTGTCATTGTGTGCTCACCTTTTCCTGGGAAAACAGAAGGAACTGGAGATCTCTGACTCTTCCTTATGCTGTCTTCTATGATTCTGAAGACATAATTAGCCTTCAGTTCCTAAGAGCTCAGATTAATGACCTGGAGCAGTAGATACCTTCTCCTGCAAAACTCAATCTTTCACTCCATTTTTCCCTGACTCTTGTTTGATGGTATGGATTGAATTCAGTGAGGAGAGATGCCCAGAATACCTCACCTATGTGTAGAGATTCCACTATAACCTCATTGATGGCAAAATATAAAGAAATGAACATATTTCCTACCCAAGATACCCCTTCTCTCTCTTTCCCTCTCTTCATCTCTCTGTCTCTCTCTCTCTCCATCCTTCTCTCCCTTCCTCCCTCCCTCCCTCTCTCTCTGTCTCTCTCTCTCTGTATCTCTGTCTCTGTCTGTCTCTCTCTTTCTCTTTCTATCTCTGTCTCTCTGTTTCTGTCTCTCTGTCTCTGTCTCTGTCTCTCTCTCTCTCTCTGTCTCTGTCTCTCTCTCTCCAATAGAATTTATTCCTCAGAATTTTGGTTTCTATTTACTTGCGGGTATGTCTTGACAGTTTCCAGGAAAGAATAGTTTGTGTCATAGAGCAGCTAGGTTGTACAGTGGATGGCACACTGGATCTGGAGTCAGGCAATTCAGATTTGACCTCAGATACTTACTAGCTGTGTGAACCTGGGAAAGTTAATTAACTCTGTTTGCTTCAGTGTCCTCATCTGTAAAATCAGAATAATAATAGTACCTACCTTACAGGGTTATTCTGAGGATCAAACAACACAATTGTAAAGTGCTTAGTGCATCTCCATATAGTAAGAAGTACTTAAATGATAGTTATTATCATTATTGGGGACAGCTAGGTGGCACAGTGGATAAGGTGCTGGAAACAGAGTTAAGAACATGCCTGTTTCTGAGTTCAAATCTGGCCTCAAAAACTTACAGTTTTTGTAAATCATTTAATCCTGTATGCCTCAGTTTCGTCATCTGTAACATGAGCTAGAGAAGGAAATGGCAAACCACTCCAGTATCTCCGCTAAAAAAACACTCAAAATGTGTCACAAAGAGTCAGACATGACTGAAAAATGACTGAACACAAATTAATCATCATCATTATCATCAGCAGCACCACCACCACTATTAAGCAGGTACTACCATTTTTTTTGCCAAATAGAAATAAGGGTAGAGTACTGAGGATGTCAGGGACTTGAAAATTTTTCCCAAAGGCCTTGACAAACTCTATATAGACTCATGGAATATTAGGTCTGTAAAGAATTTTAGTGAACATTGAACCAAATCTTCTCATTTAATAGAAAACTGTATTTCATAGAGGTGGAATGATTTACCCAAGGTCACACAACTAATTAGTGGCAGAGTTGAGACTAGAATATGGGTTACCTGACTCCTAGTTCAGTGCTTTCTTCATTACAACAGTGTACCTTGATCAGACTTACTTTATAAGGTGGCATAAAATGAAACTGGTCATGAGACATCACAGTTTGGTACCTTTACCCCTATGCCCAGAATTAATGACCTTGAATGGGAAAAAAAAAATCCATTTGTCCTCATCTCCCCTTTACACTTTGAGATTCAGATTCTCATACTATTATGAGGAAATCTGAATTTAGGAGTTAAGTAAAAGACAGCTTCACTATGGATCCTTTGTAGAGTTTTTCAATAAGCATTTTTGAAATAAACGAATGTATATCATCTTGCATAAATACCAGGGGTGTTAAAATGTAATTACAACTGTTTCTTGGAACCTCTAAGGTAACAAATGCTGTCATAAAGTGTCAAACACCTAATTAGTTGCTTCGAGGTAAGAAAAAACATGTTAATATTCCTTGTTGTGAAGAGGATGATATTAATTTTTTTAATGGACATGATTTTACCAACCAGTTAAAAAAAGCCTACCCCAACTATTATTTTCCCTTTCAAAAGTGACAATAGGAATATAACTCTTATAGAATGACACAAAGATAGATACGGAGAGGTCATTGGGGCAGAGTTGGAAATTGCACCATCTACTTCTGATAAATTCAAATAAAATATTGATGCTGGCTGTTTTTTTTTTCTTTTTAAGAAAGATATGGAGAGTGATATCTTGGAATTTCCCTTTCTAGTGTTCAGTGAATCAGTACCCATATCTCGCCAAACAATCCAAAGCATTGATTTTTTTGTTGTTACAGAATTTTAGATCTGACTGGATCCTTATGGGTCATCTACTCTAGCCCTTTTATTCTTCAAATAAGGAAGGGAGGGTCATAACTTTACCAGTTAGCTAATGGTAGAGCAAGGATTACAACCCAGAAACCTTAACTTCCAATCTTGTGTTCCTATGACACAAAAAAGAAAAGGAAGGGAAATTAAATTGTTCCTGTCTTCTTTGTCAACAATAGCTATCTAAATATGCTGCGCGAGTGAAGAATGGAATGAATCTTTTCAAATTTTGTTATGTAGCATCTAGCATTAGTCCAAAAAGTTGAGGAAACTAAACAGGTTCCATATATTGTAGCTATAGACAGAAATAAAAGAAAATCACAGGTTAAATTTATTTTTAAAAATATAGCAGGGACTTTTAATCATAAATCAGTTTTTTGGTCATTCAGTCATGTTTGACTTTTCATGACCATAGTATACTTTTCATGACCATAGTATATGGTCCATATGCTATGAATATCAATATTATCCATAAGGCTTTCTTAAAGATAATGGAACTGTTTGCCACTTCCATCTTCAGTGGATTAAGGAAAACAGGATCAAGAGATTTGCCCAGGGTCATCACATAGCTAGTAGGTGCCTGAGGCTGGATCTAAACTCAGGTCAACCTTACTCTAGGTCAAATGCTATATCCACTGAGCCACCCAGCTGCCTCCAAAGCAAATGGAGGTTGTGACTTAAATCAGTATTTTCATCTAAATCTGTTCTTTCATCTGGGACTAAAACTATAGGAAGATTTATACCATTCATATATATAGTACTGCTAGATCCACAGAGTGTGAATAATGAATTTCTGAAGTGGTTGCAAGTATTTGAATCTGTGCTATTTTAAAGTCATAATTATATAAAATATGGTAATTGATTCCAGCCTAATGGAACTATGTTTTTAATGTGCTTTAAATGTCTTGGACAGACACAAACACACACACACTCACACACAAATATATATGTTATATATTATATGTAATATAATACATAAACATAAAAAGATATCTCATTTGCTATAGCTGATAACCTTGTTACGTAATAACAATAATAAAAGTTCCCACATATCACATGGCATAAAATATTTTCTTCAATATAATTTGGGGCAAGTATTATTATCTCCATGTTTCCAGATGAGGAAATTGAAGATTAGCATGATAAAGTGATTAGGCCAGGGCCACAAAGGAAGGTAATGGACAAAGTGAGGAGTAGATTCCAGACCTCTTGCCACACTGTACTCACTCCAGATAATAATAAACAATTGCATAATCTTTAAATGATAAAGATGTGAAAACAATAGGGTAAATATTTAAGTCGTTCTCTAATGTTGGCAAAACAGTTTCTTCAAAACAACTCTGTGAAATGGTTGGATAACTCATTTTACAGATAAGGAAATGAATATTCTAAAATGAAATATGATTGGCCTATATCAACTGACTCTAAATCAGTTCTCTATTCTCTATAGCCCACGCCACCAACACACACACACACACACACACACACACACACACACACACACATACAATTTCCAAATTACCATTAATAAAACTCTTATCCAGAGTCAGGCTCTACTGGCTTATCTCAAAATGAGTCCTCAGCTCTCCTCTTTTTCTGTTTTCTCTCTTTTCTTTTTTCACACCCAAATTCTCTTCCTCACATAGAAAGACTTTTAGGGTCTGAGAATTGGTTCAATCACATATTTCATATTTTCAAGATTCCCACTTAACTTCCTTGGACTTTAATCTTCTCATATATAAAAGGAGTGACTAAATCTAGATTACCCCTGAAGAACTTTTCAGTTCTAAATCTGTGATCATGGCTTGCATCTCACAGGTTGCTTCCAAAATGTTAATCTCATTCTTTTAGGATTGACATTGGGACACAGAGACAGCAGCACCGGCAGGGAGTGCCTGAAATTTCCCATAATCCACTTTCTGTACAGTTAGAATGGAATCAACTTCAAGGATTCTCCTTCCAGTGACACCCACAAGGCCTACAACCACACCTTGTATACCCTGATGATGAAATTAGCTCTGAGATTGTGAGCTAATACATCCCAACTTCTCCAATATCCACTCAGTATTGTTCAACACTGGTTCCTCATATATTCAATCTTTTTCCTCTCTATTTTCCTCATTAAAAACTGCTTCATATCATATCCCCAAAATATCCAAGGGCTGAAACACACTCAATCACCAGCGTCGAAGGAGTTTGCTGAGGCTTTTAATAGGCTGGGAGTATAGCTGATAATTGTGGACCATCACTTGAATATTGAGTCTTCACAGGATAGCTTACTTGTCTTCCCTTCCCTCATCTCACCTCCTAGGATCTCTTAACCTAATACTTATTGTAGGATATGTGAGTATACTGTTAAAAGCAAAAGTAATAACCAAGTTAGGCTTGATTTGTTTCAGAGTTGTCCTGTGTAATATGACTACCTGAGTAGTTTTAAGAAATTGGGAGGAGAATCTGTGTTTTTTCCTGCATTACATGAAGGAAAGCCTATGTTCCCTGGGGAATGCTTTTTGTAATGACATATTTAGACACAGAAGACACCAAGAGTCAAGCGATGCTGACTTTAACGAATTATGTGGACCTAAGACATGCAATCATTCCAACCATCTACACAGGGAGAAGCTGCAAAGGATGATGGTTCAGTCCTTCACTTCACCTTCCCCATTCTTATGATCATGCACACCTATACAGGACCTTAGTTATAGGAAAATAAGACTCATGATAGAATCTTGAGAGAGTATTGAGACTAGGGTTGTAGCCACCTTGTCCCACTAATTACTTCTATGACCTTGCTTGTCCAAACCACTCCCATTTTCATCACTTTGTGAATTGCAGAGGAATCTTTCTTCCCTGTCTCTCAGCCTTGGTTCCTATTATAAAACATTTCTACACTTAAGATTTAAATCACAGCCAGTTCTAGCTAAAATCTGCAGTTGAAACTCTCCCTTCCTGATGTCTCACAATTATAAATTCATCTCCCTCATCCTGAGCAGTTCTTTGTTCCAAGTCCTTTGGCCCAACAAGGATAGGCTAATTTGGTTCATCTTTAAGAATTCTCTTCATGATTGGTCTTGTTCTTTCATACCACTTCATCACTCCACCAGCTAAACATCAATAGCCCTGGTTGGCCCTTTGTCTGAAAAACTTATGTAAATCCAAGGCCTTAGTGACTGTGGGCCTTCTACTGGCTCACTGAAAGTCAGGGTCACCAATCCACATGCTGCCCAGGGAGAAGAAGAGGCTGAGGTAGGTAAAATGCCATCCTATCCTGATTAGATCACTGTCGATCTGTCCATCCCCTTTAATATTATATCAATATTAATATTATATCAATGTATCAATGAACCATTCTGCCCTTTCCCAGTGCTGTGTGTCATTCATCTGAACTCTATTCCAGATTTGTACAACATTTCACCTGATAACCTTCAACATCTCTTCTAGGTCTATGATTTTGAGTTAATAGACAAAACAAACAATAACAACAAAATAAAAAACACAAACATATAGATTGTTATCTGTGAAACAATAACCTTCACTGAGTAAATGCTTTTGGCTTTTTAGGATGAAGAGCTAATTTTCCTCCCTGACCTAAGAAATGAAAGCACTCTGGCAGGCTTAATAAAAAATGGTAACACTTGCATTACTGACATCATTAACCATCAAACAGTATTATTGCTATTCTCAAACTCATAGAGCTTTAGTAAATTGTCTAACGTATTTGGTGCTTATCTGAGGTGAAGGTTAAATGCACAAGGTTTCTTTTGGTTGCAGTTGCTGATATTGGACACAGAGCTCTACAAATATGCTAAAACATTGTAACTAAAGGCTTAGCGACATAATGGTTCCCGTCAAAAGTTAGGGAGTATATAAAGCCATCATGATTTCTCAACAAATTTATTATCTTTTTAACTTATTTTCTTTATAAAATAAACTGAAGGTTGATGTTGTTTGTAGTAATATATCATCACCATGGTGATGTAACTTATGATACCGGTCAAAGGAATATGAAATGAAAATAACCAAAACGGTGCTCCCTGCTCTTTTAAAATGCCATGTGTGTCATAACAGAAAACAATACTTGATATCTGAACACACACACACACACACACACACACATACAGGAAGAGAGACAAAGACAGAGACTGAGAGTTCTGCAAAATGGTAATGAAGACAGCCTCTTCTTTTCTCTTGTCCTTCCTAAACCCATACCCTGGGCTTTATCCCCTCTGCCAATACTACCACAGGGGGGAAAATTCTTTCACATTAACTTACAGGGATGTAATATGTGATTAGATCCATTAACATTGCAAAAAAAGAGAAAGGACTAATGAAAATGAGTTGTTAGTATTTCAGGAATTGATGGAGAAGATTTTTACTTCCAAGTCCTTCCATAGATTAGTCCCTCAGATTACATCAGGTAAAATATTACACATTCAAGAAGTAGTGAGGTCAAACCTGGTTCAGTGCTAAAAGATGAAAACTAAGCTGTGACTAACTAATATTTTTGTCTTTAGGAATGAATAGTGATATTCTGAATCGATTGATGAGAGACTGAGAGAGGGGTAGGTAGAGAAAAAGAAAAGGAGGGAGAAGAAAGGGAGAGCAAAGTGAAGGGAGAGGAGAGAGAAAACCATCTATTTAGTATCACCTGCTACATTGAATACTACAAAGGAGGGGCTAAGTTATATTGGGGAAAGGAGGACCAAAGAAGTGATAAGACCATCACTTTGGACGGATGGAATATTATTAATGAAATGTGAAACTGCTCAATGCAAATTTTTCCCTCTTCCAAGGAAAAGCATCCTTCAAACTGAAAAAAAAGCACCTATGATTAGCCTAAGATAAATATGGAGATTAGTAAGGGAGAATCAAATTGACTTCCATAAGTACATATTACCAGGTTCAGATTAGATACATCTCAGGATACTGAAAGAAATGGTACATATGATAGTCATCTTTGAAAGATTATCTAAGCTGAGGAAAGCATTGTACTGCAAAAAGACATACGTCTAATTTCAAAAAGTTTAAAAAGAACTCTACTAACTATAAACCAGGGAACTTTAATTTCTACCAAAATACTAAAATGGATTTTATTAAATACATAGTTTGTACATAACTAGGAAAAAAAAGCTTAGCTTTATCAAGAACAAGACATGGCAACTAACCTAATTACCCACACACAAGAATTCCTGAAGCTGCATACTGATTTAGAAAATCACATTTTAGAATTTTCTATTGTATCTATATTTATGTTTTGTATCTATATTTGTATTTTTATTTATGCTGTTAAACATTTCTGAATTTCAGTTCAATCTAATTCTGGAAGGACTGGGGCTTGTTGCTAGGCACATGTTTGATACCTGTGGACTAAATGAAGGTAAAGTCAATTCAGGACTGGTTGAAATCAATAATAAACATCTATTAAAGGCCTACTGTATGCAATTAATTTCTCTTTTTTTTCTTTTTGGAGGACAATTGGGGTTAAGTGACTTGCCCAAGGTCACACGGATAGTTAAGTGTTAACTGTCTGAGGCAGGATTTAAACTCAGGTCCTCCTGATTTCAGGGCCAGTGCTCTATTCACTGTGCCACCAGCTGCCCTGACTGTATGCAATTAATTTCTACAAATATTTATTAGATATATGCTTTGTGCAAGACACTGTGTTGGGTACTTTATATTCAAAGACAAAATGAAAAATTAGGTTATTGCTTTCAAAGAACTTAGGCTCTATGCAAGAATTGATATTTAAACAAAGCATTTATAATATAATTTTAAGATAGGGAGAGTTATCATAAGCCGCTAAACTAGGCAATGGAAATTTAAAATAAAGATAAGAAATATCTCACTAGACTCCCAAAAATGATCATTAATTGACTGATGGAGGGAGTTCTCTAGTGGATTTGTCTTTGGTTTTGTATTGTTTCACATTTTTCTCAGTAATGTTGATAAAGGAATAGATGACATGCTTATAAACTTTGTAGATAACACAGAACTAGCAGACAGATACATCTAAACACCTAACATACTGGATGATGGTCAGGATGCAAAACTATATAAATAAGCTAGAACAATGTGACAAATCCATTAAGGTGAAGCATAATAGAGATAAATGTAAAGTTCGACACTTGCATTTAAAATGAATTTCATTACTGCAAGATAGTAAAAGTAGAAGACCTGAAAATATTTGGTGCCTGCAAATTCAATATGAGCTAACAGTGTTTCATGGTAGTCAAAAGATAATCTATTAGCCACATTAATGGAAGGTTCTAGTCCTACTGAATTCTATCCTGGTTAGACAATATCTAAAATATTGTTTTCACAGGTGCCATACTTTAGCATGTGAATAATATCCTGAAATGTGTGACTAGAAGACTTGATATGACTTAATATCCACTTGAAGGATCCTGTGCTATATCGAGAGAGAGAGAGAGAGAGAGAGAGAGAGAGAGAGAGAGAGAGAGAGGAGAAGAAGAAGAAATAGATTTCTCTTCAAGTAGTTAGAAGGTTACTCTATGGACAAAGAATAAAAGTGGTTCTTCCTGGCTAGGGAGGGAAGAATTAGCAGAAATGAGAAAAAGAAGTTTAAGAAAAACAGATATGTGCTTAATGAAAGAAAGGGCAATATCCTTAATATTTAAGAGATATACAGAAATGAGGCAGAATGCTTCAGGAGTTAATGGGTTATCCTTTCTCTGACGTTTTTCCATGGACATTGGATGATCACTTATGGAGGATATTGTAGAAAATATCATTCATCAGATATATAGTGTACTAAATGGTTTCTGAGGTTCCTTCTAACTCTGTGATTCTATATTTACACGAATTTTTTACTATAACAAAGTTATGTGGCACATACAAATACAAGATGTCCCAAAAGTCTTAGTTTCTTGGGACACTGCATAAAACTTAGTTTACTCCTTTAGTGGGATTACAATCTAGCTGAATTTCTAGATATAGGAGCCAAATAACAAAGGAGAACCTTGAATAAGAATACAGATTTTCTTAATTCATTTTTCAACTATAAACTCTGAATCATGGCTATTCTTACACAGTATAGGAGGAAGAGATGAGGTATACCACTTATATATGCATGCATGTATCACATACATACATATGCATGTATGTATATATTTAACTACTCTACCATAATCCTATTGTAATGCTTCATTGTGATGCAGAGGTGATCCCAGATTCTTAAAGGCTGTGTGAATGCAAGTTTTCCATGGTAGTAAGGTTTTGAATATGAGTTTGGTGAAAGGATATATGTCTGTTAACTTACTTAAGTTCAAAGAGATTCATAACCAGAAAACTAGGTATTAGGTGATAAATGTTTTTGATCATAGTAATTTGCAAAGGCTATCTTCTTAAGCAAGTAAGGGTTGCATACAAAACAAATATAATCATGGATGATTACGGTACAGGAGAATGAAAGCTGAATAACAAAGCACCTAATTATTTAAAAAGCAATCATGTAACAGATGATTAATGATGAAATTAATGGTTTAGATGAGAGTCATGATTTCAGATGAGTGGGAGAAACTTAGTATAGGTTAAAAAGTATTCACAGAGGAGGAACTCTGAAGTCTATTCTAATTTATTTACTCTTTATATCTCTATTTCATAAGCTCTAAAAATCAGAAGTTTGCATAAGATGGTCTTTTGTATCTCTACATTTTAAGTTCCTGGAAAGCATAGTATGTTTTTTAAGTCCTGGAAAGCATAGTATGAACAGAGACCCATGTAATTCCTGGAAACTATTAGTTATAGTACTGTAAGCTTCAATTTGGGTCTATGTGAAGAGGAGTAATGCTATATTCATTTAGACTTTAACTAATGCTACCATGATCCTGGTATATTTCTTACCATTTCTTTTTTGCCTTTTAGACAACACCATGAACCCCATCATATACTCATTACCCAGTTACAGAAAGTAATTTTTCATGATGCCATCTAAGTTTCGAGTTACAAAAGCCCTTGTAGATCATTGATGCTAACACTCTCATGTGTAAGTCAGATGAGGAAAACAAGTGTTCAGAGAGGTGATTGAGTTTCTCAAAGTCACTGTTAGTAAGTAGCAAAGCCAAGATTCAAAATCAGCTCATCTGACTCTAGAGCCCAAGTCCTTTCCACCATTCTAGAGCTATATATTTTTTTACCGCCTCACTTTAGAAATAGGGCAATTGAAGTTGAAAGTAGCTATTCTAACATCATCTAGCTAAATTGTGGATGATCCAAGACTAGAACTTAGTTTTCCAAAGTCCAGGTTTGGCATTCTTTCCCTTCTATCAAAATGCCTATTGTTTGCTAGACAAAAATCCATGACTTTCATGTATCTCTAGGCTTCTGTTATTTAGAGGGCTTCTTTTCTTTTCACAGTACTTAGGCCTTAGCAAAGGAAAATGGGCACCTAGATATAGAGGCATCCTTACTGGAATGTTCTTAGGCAGAAACAAAAGTACTTTCAGGTGCTAGGTTATGAATTCTGCATTATTGTTATATTGCAGTGTTTCATGCTAAAAGTCTACCCCCAGGAACCTCAATTCATAATTGTCCTTATTTTCGTCTCTGTGGGTTAAGTCCATAGGAAGGTAAAATGCTTACAAATAGCCAGTGTTCAGCTCAGAAGCTTCAACTTCTCCCCATAGCTGGGCTATCAGCCCTTCAATAGACACAAGAATACCTGTGTCATCCTAACTAACCTGTTCCTTTGCCACTCCTTAGGAGTGAGTGATGATAGCACTGAATTAGTGTTGGCTTGGCCCTGTGAACAGTCAGGTCCCTTCAGGATACTTTTCATCTCTGTTCTCTCTCCCCCTCCTTCTTTAAAGAAATAATCCTTTCCTTTTCTGTACTCTGACAAAAGTAGGCAAATTTTCCATCAGGTCACAATCTTTTTTGATTTGTAAACTTTACAGCATCTGAATGCTTGACTTCGTTATTAAAGAAAAAGCTAGAGTAACTCATAAGCCCCTAAGTCAGAGGAGTCCAAATCATAATGAATACACTGGGAGTGGTTGCATAAATAAAGATTGGAAACACATGAATCAAAGGTAAAGCCTACAACTCCTAAAGCATTCATTAAAGCTACTACTCTTGATTCTCAGGGGAGGCACTGGACTTTTTAACATAAGGACTATGTTTGGCAAATCTTGTTTCCATTGTGCAGAATGTTATGGTCCCTGTAAATGAAGCCCTTTGTGTACTGTGTAGTAGCCCCCACCTTTCCCCCTCCCACAGAATGTAAGCTCTTTAAAGACAGGAGTTATTTTCCATCTTTTTTCTTTATATCCTCAGCACCTATCACTGGGCTTTGTACACCGAAGGCTCTTGACAAATACTCATTGAATTGAGTTAAATAAGTAGCAGTGAAAAACAGTATAAGATTTGTCAGAAAGAATCTCTACCATAGGCTGGAGGTGAAGCTGGAGAAATTCAACAGTTTTACTGCCCCCTATTAAATCATATCTTCACAGTATGGCTTCATTATTTAGTTTGAAATAAATTCCTAGAAAACTGGATACCCTAGAGCCAAAAGTATAAAAACACATTTCAAAGGCAAATATAAATTGTTTGGTATCACTTCTTCCTTTAGGTATTCTCTATTTGTGTGAAAATAGAAAGGTGAGATTAGAAAGAACTGTTAGGTGGGAACAAGGGATCTTACCCTGGGATGTTATCTATTTAGTAAAAGTCTGCTAATGCAGATCAGCACCTTTTTGCCGATTTATAGTCTTAGAGAATTGCTTGAAGAACCCAAAATTAATGTCTTGGCCAGGTTTACACAGCCAATATATGGCAGAGGTAAGGCCTGAACCCAGGTGTTCCTAACTGAAATCCTCTTTCCATTAAACCAGGATTCTTCCAATTCCTTAAATGTCAAGGTTACTAGTGACGGTAATTATCTTAAGATAATTGTTGATGGTAGGCTGCCTTTCATAAATTGTAAATAGCATTTCCTGAACCTTGCTTTAGTTTTATATCAGGAAACAGAAATGTAAAACCAGTGATGTGATAGAAGAGGAAGAGGCATGCTCTGCTAATCAGAAGCCTGTTTTCCTCTCTTTATTTTCGAAGAAAACAGGATCCAAACCTGACACCAGGCGGGTATGTGTCTATAAAAGTAATTACACATGTGTGTATTCATGCACGAGTATATACACACTCTTAATATACATATGTATATACCATGTTTACACATGCATACATACATATAATTTTTCAAAACTTTTGCACAAATATTTATTTGATTCTCACAATAACTTCATCTGAGAGGGAACAGAACAGCAATACAATCAGGCTAAATGTTTTGTTCTTGGTCAAGGGGTCAAAACTAGATCATGCAAAGTGTGGTCTTTTGTTCTTGCATCCATCAAAAGAGAGCTATTAAGGGAGCAGTGTTGAGCTAATGTAATTGATGGAACCTACCTGTTGTCGCCTTCTCTGGAAAAGAAGACGGAGAAAGTCTGAACATTCCCTCTTGCATCTGCAGGTGGACGCCAGCTGAGACGAACAAAGCGACTGGAAACCAAGACAGGGACCACATCTCGGGGAGCAGAGGGGAGGACACTGGAACTTGGGATAGCTAAAGGGGAAGGAGAGGAGTCAGTCAGAGGGGCTGATGGAACAAAGACATGTGTAAGGATGGGAACTACGGCAGTAGTTGGAGCTAATGAGACAATGCAGGGCCAAAGACACAAGACATAAACATGAATAAAAATGGATGGGAGAAAGAACAGAGTGCTAATGATAAAACATTGTCACAAATGTATTTACAGTCTAATTAAGAAACTATCAGTCACCGAGGGCAACAGCAATCTTAGGTCTCTTAGTTTTGTGCCCTTCATGAGCATCAATAATACTAAACTGGCCGCCATACATCAAAATGGCTGGATCAAGCCCCAAAGAAGCCCCAAGTCACTGAATGTTTGTTTAGTTTGTGAATAACTAAATGTGAGCATCCCTCTTCTACAAACATGATATGTTTGGAGAGTTGTTGATTTAACTAGAAGTGACATCAGAGGCTAGCTTCTTTATACATACTTATACAATGTTACTACTACTACTACTACTAACGAGGATAGTTTGTATGTATGTTGTCTTCATATAAATCATCACATGTGATTCCAAGAACAATCCTCTGGTAAGTGCTATTATTATTCTCGTATCCTCCACACACAAAACTGTGACCTAGTCAGACTCAGAGATATCTATAGGTTTGTAGAGCTGGGAAAAAAAAAAAGTCTAACGTGACATTTGAACTCAGGTCTTCCTTTGTCAAAGTCTAACTCTATCCACTGCACCAAGGAGCTTCTTTCAGATAACAGAAAGTTTTAGTATTATGTAAATTTGCATTATGCAAATTTAACTCCTGGGCAGGCAGGACCCCTCTAGTAGTTAGGTCTTTCACTCCAGCTCTCTGTAGAGGATCTGGGGGTGGCAGGGTCATCAGTGGTAGCATCATACCAGGATTCCTCAGCTCTAGGCACTGAAGTTGCTGGGTAGCAGAACCATGGACAGGGCAGGGACTTGCAGAACCCCATGGTAGGAAGGGGAGGTCTGAGGAACAGAGAGATCGTCTTACATTAAGTAAGACCTATGTATACAGTGTTTTACTAATGTTTTCTCATATGTTCCTCAGGACAATCCCAGAGGGAGAGTCAACCTTATTAACATTATTAATGTACAGAAGAATAAACTGAAATCAAAAGTGAATAAATGACAGTCCTTAGGTCACTTAGTTTCCTAGAAATATTTTCTTGCATGATACACTAATTCAAAATGGAATTTAAGAAAGACCTGCTGTGTTCAATGCCTCCCAAAAGGCAACCTTCTCCCCATTTTGTATAGTATCCTTCAACTTCACCCTCAGTAGAACAATATGTGCACATATCTATAAAACCTTTATTTGCTTGGAAATATTCAAGATATATTTCTGAAAAGCTATATCTTATTCAAGATTAGAATTTTTTGGGGAAGGCTATTGGGGTTAAATGACTTGTCCAAGGTCACATGGCTAGTTTTTGTGTTAAGTGTCTAATGCCTGATTTGAACTCAGGTCCTCCTGACTCCAGGGCCAGTGCTCTATTCATCAAGATTAGAAATTTTGCAAAGATCTTACAGGTTTAGACTAGATGACAAGGACCACAACTTCCATAAGTAAGGCTATGCCTAATCACAAAATCAAATGATCTCCAAGAAAAGATCTAGAAGCAAGCAATTTTCAATACTTTAAAACTAACACAGAATATATCCCTTAGCAAAATGAAGTCGTTGATAAATTATAATGATATATTTCATGTTTAAGAAAAAAGATGTTCTCAAGATTATAATATCAAGTAAAATGATGCTTGCAAACCACTTTTAAAAACTTAAAAACTAATATAAACTCAAGGCATGAATTATATTATTTAATTCAAATGCAGGGAATATATTTAATATTTCTTTCTTTTTTTTTTTTTTTTTTTGCTTTTTGGAGAGCCATTGGGGTTAAGTGACTTGCCCAAATCACACATCTAGTTATTTTGTCAATGTCTGAGGCCAGATTTGAACTCAGGTCCTCCTGACTCCAGGGCTGGTGCTCTATTCATTGCGCCACCTAGCCACCCCTGGGGAATATATTTTAAAGGTTTAGAAAGCTTATTTAATCATCACAAGCTTAAAAAAAAATTACAGTTCTTATCTTTCCTACTACTGACCAGTAAGCTTAATTTACATTCTTAGAACATTTGGAAGTGATCATTTAGAAAAGAAAGTGGTGATCAGTAAGCCAGCATGGATTCATTAAGAGCAAATCATACCTGACTAAGTATGCGGGTATTTTATTTTATTTCATTTGATAAGGTCACTAAACTAGAAAGTCAGGTAAATGACAATGATATAGTGATGTATATAGATTGAAGCATCTGGCAAATTCCCTGTTTCCTTGTGAGAAAATGGAAATTATTACATATATTGTGGATCCAAAATATTCTTCAAGAAGGAGTTGGTCTAAATACTTTTGAAGTCACTTCCAACTCTAAAATTATTTGAAACTTTATCATCCATAAATTTTCAGAGACCCTTTTCTAATCTTCCAATTCATTCAATGGGCACAACCTAGCTTCTCAGAATCACAGAAATTTTAACTGAGAAGAAGCTTTAGGTATTATCTATTCCAACTCCCTCACTCCATAGATTAAAAAAAAAGTGACACTTTAGTCTAAGGGGTTAAATGGCTCAAGGTCTCACATATAATTAGTCATAAACTTGGATCTAGAATTAGAATCTTGCAATGCATAGTTGAGAGTTTTACCACAATGCAACACTGCCTTTCTATTGAGCTATCTGTAAATGAAAGTGGCACTTTCAACTACTTGTTTAAACTTACTTGCTTAAACTTTAAATTTTAAGCATAGAAATAGAATGTCTAAGAATGTCATCACTAGATTCATGCTGTCTATAATTAAATTATAAAAAAAGGTGATTGTGAGGAGTCTTCCTCCCCCCCCCGCCCCGACTTTAAATCCAGAATTAGAGATAGAACCTAATGGGACAAATTTTAATATAAGTTGAACTGAAATGTGAAAATTATGATCTTAGTTATTTTTTTCTTCAGAATTCTTCCCTTATTTTTGCAGATCTCCATCTGTCTACAGTTTCTCCTAGCTCCCTAATGTTGCCTATATCTCCGCCTATGCCCACCACATGCACTAAAGGCCTATGCATTAAAAGAGTTTCCTTACCCCTGCCTTGTTCCTATGACATGGACAACTACAGTCACCAAAACATTTATATCTACTTCCCATTTGCCACCAATTATACTGACATTTTGGCTTTGGGTCTTCTGACTTTTCCTTGAGCATTCTCTTTCTCCTTCAGAGGCTACTGGGGGGTTTAGTAAGTATTCATCTATTAGGGTTTAAAAATCACAACTATAAAAATGCTAATATTGCTTTTTGGGAATCACTCCTGCTCTCTGGAGGTTTCCAGTGATCAAACTGCTAAATTCAATCAATGGCCTTTTCTTAATCTACAATTTACTTGACCTTTCAGCAGATGACATGTTCCTAGATATATTTCTCCCTTGGCCTCTATGACACTGTTTTCTCCTGATTGTTCCTATATCTGTATGATTGTCTCTTCCAAGTCTTATTACTGGGCCATTAACCAGTTCCTGGCTGCTAAATATGAATTATCTCCCCCAAACTGCCCTGGTTTCCATTATTTATTTCTCTATACACTATCCCATGGTTTCATTTTTTTAAAAATTCAGATTATTTATACCCATGCACACACACAGAGTCCTAATGTGTATTCTGAATTCTAATACCAGATGTCAGCTGCTTTTTGTACCTCTCTACACATTAGAATCTCAAACTCATCACATCTAAAATATAAAACACTAGGAAGTTTATTCTTATTATATTATTATAAAAATAGAGGTTTATTATTATTATTCACTTCCTTTATCATGCATAACCCCAAGATTTTAATATCTGCTTTGTATATACTCAGTAAATATTATAGGTTACAAGCTTATTGGTTATACCTTGTTTTATTTAATTAGTTCAATAACCTCATCATATTCAGTCATACATACATACATACACACACATATATACATACATATAACACTTAAGTTATTCTTCATTCATTAAAATGAAACAAACAAAAATCACTCTTATCTGTCCCAAATATACCCATTTCAAATTTGTTTTTCTCCCCTTCTATTCTCTATCTCTTTTGGAAGTGTCCTTGTGAAATAGTCATATTAAGAAACTATGAAAAATTATTTTGTGCTAAATTGCTAGTGCATTAATTTATTGTTCATCTGAAAAGTGAATTCCTAGATATCCTATGCCTTCACATCAATCACGAACGGTGGTAATTTCAGCACACCTTTGGAGGAGAATATTTTACTCTGGGGCATCTTTTAGCAGTACTTCAACTTACTCAATGACATGGAAAGCCAGCTCTGAAGTTGGGTGTTATAATCTACCATCTCCTTTTAGCTGGCTATTTATAATATTGACTAGATGTGGGCTATGATATCACACTTCATCCATAAATGTCCCTATGTACCATATGGTAAAATCTAGCCATAACATTTTTTTTAAGTTTGAGGCTTCTAAATATTAAAGTGTACCAATTCTGGACCATTAAGTAATGAAGTCTAGAGATGCACACACACGTGTGTGCACACATGTATGTGTATCTATGTATATAGATATACATATATATGTAATAGTTTATTTAAAATATACATCATCTAAATAAATTAACAAGTTAAAGGAAAAAATTTGATAAAATACTTGACATTTATTTGAAATAATATTAAAAAACACTAATAAGTATAGGATTTGGGTAACCTACTTAGGGTTATTCCGACCTTTAAAAATAATATGTAATGGTTCAGGGGTATTGAATTGAGTTTTCTATCAAGAGTTCCCATCTCTAGTAGAATGTAAGCATGTGAAGGACAAGGAATATGGCGTCTTTGTTGCTGTTCTTTTTTTATCATTGTGCTTGTATTCACAACTCCTAGTACAAGGTGTTTCCAAACAGTAGGAACTTGATATGTTTGGGACTGAATTAAACCTCTCATTTAGCTACATCAAAGGCCTGCTCTGAATGAGCGGACAAGCAAGTCCCACTTGTTTGCTGCTGTGGTGGTTGGTGTTCTTGGTATCTTTTCTATCATTTTCAGCTCATCTGCACTGAGCACCACTAAAACTCAGCAGAGAACTAATCAGAGATGATTTACTTATTTTGGAAAAGAAAGTACCTTTTTCATAAAAGAAAAGGGACTGTTTTCTTAAGAACACATGGCCCTTTTCATTTTGTATATGAGGATCAATTGTGTGCTTATTAACCCTCCAGGCTTCCCCTGCCCCCAAAACAAACACCTTCTTTTAGAAGAAGTTTTCAATAAGGACCCAATCACTATCTTCTTTCTTTGCCCCTGGAGCCTAATCTCCAGTTTAGGCTTAATCTCACAGGCCCATTACAGTTACCATGGTTACAATTTCTTTATCTGTTGTCATGAAGAAGAGACTCTATCTCTTACCTCTGTAACATATATTTTCTTAGCTATATTGTTCCATTACAGCAGTCCAGAAAGAGAAGTTGATCTATGATTTAGTGCAAAACAAATCTTTAAAACCTTAAAAAGCACCTTAAATACCTCAATAATAAGTATAAAAAAAGTATTTGGTTAGGTTATTTAAGAAACATTATGAAAGCTTTTTCCCCAAGTGTTTTTTAAACCATGCAATGTTTATGGATGTTAATTTACTCTAAGCTCATTAATAGTGCATGGCCTCTGCTACCTAAGCAAGGAATGAAGGCTGATATGATATGTTCATAAAAATTCAAAAAAATATTTAATTTGCATTAAACATTAGATCAACCACTGAGCTTATTTCCCTGTCCCCCTTCAAATCCTCATTCCCTAGGTTGCTAACTAAATCAATATGCATACTACTATGAAAGACTATTTTCATTAGCTGTGTCTCCTTGTTCGTTTAAAGATGAGAAGAACATGAAAAATATCATTAGTGAGAATGATAGGAGTATTTTAATTTTTCAAGAATATACTACAGACATGTTCCTTTCCCTCTTCCCTTCAACATCAAAATAAAGCAGTTTATTGTCCACAAGTAAGCTGTTAGAGTAGACTTTGTTGAAGATAAAAGGCAGCTCACTTTAAAGCTACTAAAATTCACTGGAGAGGTTTAACAGACATAACATAGCTGTTAGAGTCATATTTTTTGGAAATAGCTTGATTTTAAAAAGTTGAAAAAGGCCAGGATTAATATTTCCCTGAAACCACATACCACTTTCAGTAGTCAAGGAATCTTTGCTTCAAATAAATGTATTATGAACTTGTCAACAATGGATAAATTTGAGCTATTTGAAATATCAGAAAGTTAACTGCCTTTCACTTTTAATTAAGAAAAGTTAGGGGCGGCCAGGTGGCTCAGCGAGTAAGAGCACCGGCTCCAGTGTTGGGATGACCTGGATCAAATCCGGGCTCAGATACTCAGCACCACACCCAGAAATAACTGGCTGGGTAACCTTGAGCAAGTTACTTAACCCCGATTGCTAAAAAAAAAAAAAAAAAAAAGGAAAGTGATGGGAGCTAATGTAATCCATGTTGTCCATCTTCAACTTTTGTTCCTAAATTTAAAAATAAATAGGCATATAGCATTTTAATTCAATTCATCAGCAAATATTTTATGGACTCACATTGCATGTCTAGACCTTTGCTCAGCAATGCTCAGGTTGGACACCATGATTACTGAGGTTTCTTCCAAATCTGAAAGTTGTGTGATATACATGTATAAATATATAGAAGCACAAATATGTGTGTATGTATTGGTGGATGTGTATAAATGCACACATAGATATATACATGTGTAGATATAGATATAAATGTACACATATGTGTGTGTGGATATATATCCATACATACATATATAGAGATCAGCAGCTTCTCTGCAATTTATAGTTTTAGAACACTTCATAGAACATTGTGACTTGCCCAGATTAACACCAGAGTTGTAGTGTCATGTAGTGGACAGAGAACTGGCCTATAAGTCAGGAAAACCTGGCTTCAGGTCTTGTCTTTGGCATATACACATACATAAATCCAAACATACAAACTATACATATATATACACACAGATACACAATATAGTTACATATCAAAAATGCATATTGCATATATGTGTATGCATATGCATGATGCTACAGGTGCCTGTATATATGCATATAAGTGTATATTTTATGTAGGTATGTGCTAATATGTACACATATTACATAATGTGCATACATACATATGTCAAGATGCTAAAGAGTAGTGTGAGTAGTGTGTATGTGTATGTTTTTTTGTGTGCGTGATCAATACAAGACATACAGAAGAGTTTATGAATTGGTCAGCTTCCAAAAGTTTGTTTTGTAAGTCATGAAGAAATGGAGTACACTTTACTTTAGGAATAATATTTTCGAAGATGATTAGAAATCCAAAACATAGTACATAAATCCTTTTCTAACCCATATTATGACAGAGCCATAGCTTTGAGAGTTCTTAATTTTAAAAACCTTTTTTAACAACTAGATATGTCACGAAAGCAAATCCCTTGCCATAATAACAGCAGCAAGAAGCTCTTTTTTTTAATCCTTTGAACTGGGCATTCTCTTTCCTCACCTTCCGGACCAGGTCCAATCAGAGTGCGAGAAAGAGCATGGTTAAAGAAGTGCACCAAGATTATGGATTTGGGCAGTGGAACGTCGGTTATATGGAAGACTGTAGGGACTTCTAGGGGCTCAGGTACTTCTTTACAGTAATAAGAGATGGGAGGGACTGATGCTGCTAGTCTAAGGACTTGTGCCATTGGATTTAATACCAGTGGTATAAGTTTTCAGACAATATGAGGAGAATAAAAAGAACTGTGACAACTGTATATGACAGAGAGGGGAAAAAGTAAACAGAAGCTACAGGTAGGATATTTAAGTACATTGGCAAAACATTTATTTAGCGGGAGAAGACATGCAGTGGGGAAGGGAGAGGGAGAAAGCTCTCTTCATTTACACTGTGAATTTAAGTAAATGTTTGTGAGAGGGAAATGCTTATTTAATTTGACCTGCTTATAGTGTTTTGATACTCAGTACTATGGAACAATTAAAGGTTAGATTGGTTTTATATTTATACCACCCCAGGAATATGACCAATCTTTATAGCACTGCTTTTAGGAGACAAATCATATTAGAATACATGAACTATAGTAATTAAAAAGACAACAGGATCGATAGGGACTAGAGTGATTGGGAAAGGATTTATAGAGAATGTGGGAGTCCTAAAATCATAGTTTTTACCTGTAGAAGAGTTAATCCAGTACAAAATGTCCTTTACATTTTGTCAGGGGAAGAAACAAAGACAGGTTGGGTGACTTTTGTAATATTACTCAATTAGTATCTATCAGAAGATTGTGAAGGAATGTATAAGAAAGATGCACAGAGTCAGTTTTCTTACTGCTTAATTGTACCCCTCAAATCCCAAAGAAAAGAATTAAGGTCATCATGGCATAGGAATTAGCATCTATATATACGCACAATTCTAGGATAAGATACTTTCTTCTAGTACTTTCCATAACAATTCATTGCGCTGTCACTTTAATGTACACACTACATTGAACATACATTTTACATATATATTAGTCACAAAACGATGGGCTCACAAATATATGCAACACTTGTGTATTTCCTCAAGATATAAAATTCTCTACGTTTAACATAAATACCCTATAATTCATCCTATTTTATTCCACCAAGCTGATTTGTATGGAGAAAGTCAGGCATGGAGCATTTCTGCAAGAATCTTTTTCATGGTGGGATGTTCTCATGACAATAACTTAGAAAAGTGCACAAAAAGGTATTTAAGTCAGTGGGGACAAATTCATGTTTTCTGTAAATATTCACTAACTCTTTCCTAGTAAATGAAGCCTCAAGAACTGAATGTTACTGTTTTTTTTCTGGGATATTAAGCTGAATTGGAAGCTGTTATTCTTCTAACAAAAGAAAGCAAAGGAATAGAAAGCCTATATGATTTTATTTCACTATCTAAGACCTTATTATGATTTGGGCCTCTTTTTTCCCCTAATAGTCATATTAGTACTAAATGAAAAATAATTGATGATTATTTTAATAGACTCATGTTTAATTGAAACAAGTTGCATAAGAATGCCAATTCTAAAATTTCCATAAGGGGGAAACATGTTCCTGCAAATCTTTACCCCAGGATATATAACTTGTCTGGCTTCCAGAGATTCTTTCTCCCTTCCTTCCTCCCTCCCTCCCTCTTCTTTCTTTTTCTTTCTTTCTTTCTTCCTTCCTTCCTTTCTTTCTTTCTTTCTTTCTTTCTTTCTTTCTTTCTTTCTTTCTTTCTTTCTTCCTTCCTTCCTTCCTTCCTTCCTTCCTTCCTTCCTTCCTTCCTTCCTTTCTTCCTTTCTTTCTTTCTTTCTTTCTTTCTTTCTTTCTTTCTTTCTTTCTTTCTTTCTTTCTTTCTCTCTTCCTTCCTTCCTTCCTTCCTTCCTTCCTTCCTTCCTTCCTTTCTTGCTTCCTTTCTTTCTTTCTTTCTTTCTTTCTTTCTTTCTTTCTTTCTTTCTTTCTTTCTTTCTTTCTTTCTTTCACTTTCCCTTTCTCAAAGTCAAATACAACAGAAAATATATCACCAAACAAGCTTCTTGTCATATTTTACAATAACTTTTTCTCTTTTATTAATGAAATGTTCTCCTTACATTTTCTTTTTCTTTCCACTAAATTCAGTTAATCACAAAGTTAACTAATTAAACTAATTAAAAATATAATTATTTATGATAATCCTATAAATGCTTCATGGGATTAAAGAGAGTACACAGAAGTATATAAAATCCAATCTTTATCCTCGGAGAGCCTACAATCTAAGGAAAGAGAGGTAACTAATGGAATTCTAATACAAGTGAACATCATCTGAAAGTAAGTAATTAAGTATCTTTGTGGGTTAGAAGACAAAGAAACGGAACAAATATGGTTTGAATTATAAGTAGGACTTGGATAGGTGGAGAGGAAAGATTTGTCTCTTAAACTGGAATATAACTGCGAGTGAATGAAAGAGGGTGAAGTAATCATGGTGTACTTTAGGACAGTAAGGACACCAGTCTGGTTAGACAAGAACACAGGGAATGGGGAACAATAAAAAAGGAGTCTGCATTTATAAGACAGGGCCAGACTAAAAAAAAAAAACAGCATTAAAATAACTGGCAAAGAAGTTGAGGCTTGATATATTAGGCAGGATCATACCTTTTTCTGGTAGTAGAATGCAAATTCCTTGAAGGCAGGCAGAGGAATGGATTTATTGGCTTTGCTATAGCTACTCAGCTGTGTGCTCTGTACATAGGCTTCTCAACTTCCCTTTGTATGACTTTAATCATTTTGAGTCTATAATATTCCATGATATTCAGTTATATAATCAGGAGAAAATTGCTCTTTTAAAAAGATGGTCTTTTGTTTTATAGGGAAATTGTGGGTCATTCAAAGTAAGACTAACTTTCTCAAGGCAATCCAGCCTGCTCTCTTCTTCCTGTTTGATCCTGGGGCCCTGGGCTTGTCTCCCTGTCTACTTGCATTGTCATTCCAAGATATACATACTGAGAGGCACCATGGTGTAATGGATAGAGTGCTGTAATTGGAATCAGGAATACTTAGGTTTGTATCCTGCCTGAAGTAGTTATTAGAGAGTTCCTAGACAATTCACTTAATCCCACAGAAGATTAGTTTATTCATCTGTAAAACAGGGATAATAATATCTCCTATCTCAAAGAGTAGTTCTGACAGTCAAGTGAGATAATGTATGTAAAACACTTTGTAAGCCTAAAGGTACTACATAAATGTCAGCTATCATTATTACTGGCAGACCAGTTCTAGGGGTTGTTCCTACAACTGTGTATCAGGACAGTAGGCATTCTTCATCCATTTGTTTTTCCTTTTGTTGACAGTTTGATTGGACTGTTTAAAGTCATTACAAATCCCATCAAGAAGTATTAGTAATGTTCCAGGACTTGATGAAATGACCAAATCTCATTTTAAAAAAAGACTAGAATCACAGATCTGGAGGACCTCACCATTTACAGAGAATGCCCCTTCCATTTGGATTTGGAAGTGAGAATACTTATGATGCTCAGTAAACTAGCGCCTCCCTCTTATACACCTTACTTTTTAATCAGAAGCTACATCCTACATAAATATTTGATTTTGACACAAATATGGAAAATCGTTTTTGGGGAAGTGCCTATAAGGCCGTGTTTTGCTCTGTTAAATCAAATTATTATTTTTAATAGTCAAAACCCAGTAATTACAGTGGCACTATAAAGCTGTCACTGAATGCAGGATATGATTTGCAAAAACTTTTTTTTGCCTTTTTTCTTCTCAATTTTTATGAGCTTTCAAAGCACACAGTAGGCTTCCAATAACATGTGTGACTTGCATGAATTCATAGTTAGCCACTGACAGATTTTCAGAGTGGAGTCAAGATGGTAGAATACAGATTGAAATCTAACAATATACCCCTTCAAGCAACTTTAAAATAATGTCTCAAGTCAAATTTTGGATCAGCAAAGCCAACCAAAAGTCATAGGAAGATATTTTCCAGTCTCAGACAAATTACGATGATAGCAGTAGGTGTTTGTAATACCAGGCTAGCCCTGGAGCCCAACAGGAGCACCAGAGATGGGCCTTTAAGGTGTCTATGACAGTAGCAGCAGCAGTAGTAGCAACTTCAAGAACTCTCAACTCAGATAAGGTATGGGGGCCAGAAAACTGGTCAGAAAGGCACTGTAGGGGACACTGTTGCTGACACTGGCTACACCTGGCATTGATTTGAAATTCACTTGCCTTTAAGCAGTTCTGGGTCTCAATTCTAAGGAGGAAAGGAGAGCTTGTGATTGACTTAGAAGGGAGCAAGGGTCCTTTTCACACCAGATCCAAGAGAGCACCAGCACTTGAGGCTCTAGGGGAGCACATGGCCTTCCTATAGTCTTTACCTAGGAAAGCACAGACCAGGAGAGCACTGGTCACATATCTCCATAGATCATACCACCTTGTAACTACTGAAAACTTACAGACCCCCACAACTAGCTCTGAAAACAACAGCATGGAAAAAACTTGAAGCTTGGCATGGTGCCTCCCCATACACAGGTAAGCAGAGTACAACTTTAACATAAAGTTCAAAGTGAAAAAATATGCTGCAAAAATGAGAAAACTACCAAAAAAAGGAATTTAACTATAAAAAGCCACTATGGTGGCAAGAAGATCAAGGCAAACTTAAAAGACAATAATGTAAAAAAACATAAGCAAATCCTCAAAGAAAAATGCTAATTGAATCAACAGAAAATGATGAATGGTAGAGAAAAAAATTTGGGAAGAGAAATGAGAGTGATATAAGGAAATTATGAAAAGAGAATTAAGAGTTTGCTAAAAGAGGCACAAAAATGCAAAAGAAAACACTTTTAAAAACCAATAGGTCAAGGGGCAGCCAGGTGGCTCAGCGAGTAAGAGCACCGGCTCCAGTGTTGGGATGACCTGGATTGAATCTTGGGCTCAGATACTCAGCACCACACCCAGAAATAACTGGCCGTGTAACCTTGAGCAAGTTACTTAACCCTGATTGCTTAAAAAAAAAAATAGGTCAAATGGAAAAGGAGGAATAAAAGTCACTGAAGAAAATAATTCTTTAAAAATTAGAATTGGGCAAGTGGAAGCTAATAATTCCACAAACCATCAAGAAATAATAAAACAGGGGCAGCTAAGTGACAAAATGAATAGAGCCCCAGCCCTGGAGTCAGGAGGACCTGAGTTCAAATCCGGCCTCAGACACTTAACACAAAACTAGCTGTGTGACCTTGAGAAAGTCACTTAACCCCAATTGGCCTTACTTCCCCTCTCTAAAAAAAAGGAAAAAAAGAAGAAACAATGAAACACATTTAAAAATGAAAAAAAAAAATAGAAGACAATCCAAAATTTCTCTCTGGAAAAAAACAATTAACCTGGGAAACAGAACAAGGAGAGAAAATTTTAGAATTGTTGGACTACCTGAAAGCATGATAAAAAAGGCACCATATTTTCAGAAACTATCAGGAAAACTGAGGTTGAAAGAGAAATGGAAAGAATTTCACCAATCACCTCCTAAAAGAGATTCCCAAATAAAAACTTCCAGGAATGTTATAGCCAAAGTCCAGAAGTCCCAAATAAAAGAGAAAACATTGAAAGTAGCCAGAAAGAAATTGTTCAAACACCATGAGGTCACAGTCAGAATCACATAAGATTTAACAGCTTTCACTTTAAAGGAGCAGAGGACTTAGGGTATGATATTCTGGAGGTCAAAGGAACTAGGATTCCAACCAAGAATAACCTACTCAGCAAAATGTAATATAAGTCTTTAGGGGGAAAAATGGATATTTAATGAAATGGAGTCCATCCAAGCATTCCTAATGAAAAGACTGAAGGTAAACAGAAAACTTGACATTCAAACAGAGCATACAAGAAAGGCATAGAAAGGTAAACATGACAGAGTAATCATGAGGTACTTAATGGAGTTAAAATGTTTGTATTCCTACATAGGAAGATGATGCAGGTAAATCTTGAGAACTTTATCATTACTAGGGCAGTTAGAAGGTATCTGCATAGACAGAGAGCATGGGTGTGAGTCAATTATGTTGGAATGATATTAAAAAAGAATAAAGGGGTAAAAAAGAGGAATGCATGAAAGAAGAGGGGAGGAAGAGTAGTATTAGTCAAATTTTCTCACATGAAGGGGGCATGAAAGTAAAAATTCTTATAGTAGAGGGGAAAACAGGGGTGGTGGATATGACGGGCAATGCTTGAACCTCACTTATCAGAATTGGTTCAAAGTGGGAAGAATACACACACAAATATACATACGTACACATGTGTATGTGTGTATATGTGTATATGTATACACATACACACTCAGTTGGGTATAGAAACCTATCTTAACCAAGAAGGAGATAATAAGGGATAGGAGATGGGGGGATGGAGTTGATAAAGGAGGAGAGGATTGGGTCAGAATTGGTCTGAAGCAAGACAGACTTTTGAGAAGGGACAGGATAAAAAGAAAGAGAGAAAGGTAAATAGAGGAATACAGGATGAGCACAGTTAGTGATCATACCTGTGAATGTAAATGCAATAAGCTCACCCATAGAATAGTGGCAGATAGCAGAATGGATTAAAAACCAAATCCAATAATACTTTTCTCATACAAGATTTGCAGAGAACTGAAACAAAGGGCAAGAGCAGTATCTTTTATGTTTCATCTGAAGTGAAGAGGGTAGGGGTAGCAATCACGATCCCAGACAAAACAAAGGCAAAACTTGACTTAACTGAAAGAGATAACCAGGGAAACTACATTTTGCTAAAAGGTACCATAGACAATGAAGTAATAACTGCCCCCCTCCCCCCCAAAAAAAAACATAGCAAGTTTCTCTGATAAAGGCCTCATTTATGAATATATAGGTAACTAAGTAAATTTATAAATTTACAAAAATAAGAGACATTCCCCAATTCATAAATGGTCAAAGGACAGGAAGAGGCTACTTATACTTAAGCCATTCAGTCACATTAAAAATGCCCCAAATCATTATTGTTTAGAAAATCAAACAACAAAAACAACTCTGAGATTCTGCTTCACAACTATTAGAAATAACAAATGCAGGGGCGGCCAGGTGATGCAGTGAGTAAGAGTGCTGGCCCCAGTGTCAGGAGACCTGCGATCCGTTCAGGCCTCAGATACTAGGCACCCACACAAAAAATAACTGGCCATGTAATCTTGAGCAAATTACTTAACCCCAATTGCTTTAAAAAAAAAGAAATAACAAATGCTGTAGGGAATGACAAAAAAAGGTATATTAATACACTCTTTGTAGAATAGTGAACTGGAGAACAATCTAGAGCTTTGTCCAAAAGATTATAAAGCTGTGAGTACCCTTAGATCTAGCAATACCACGACTAAGTACGTACCCCAAAGAGATCGAAGAAAAAGGAAAAGGATCTATATGTACAAAAATACTTAAAGGAGCTTGTTGGGGGGTGGCAAAGAGTTGGAAATAGAGGGGATGTTCCTAAATTGAAGAATGTCTGAACAAATTGTAGCATATGATTGTGATGGAGTACTATTGTGCTATTAGAAATAATGATAGAAGAAAACATGGAAATCCTTGCATGAAACAATGAAGACCAAAATGAGCACCAGGAGAACACTGTATATAGTAGTAGCAATATTGTTTTAATAATGACTTTGAACTAATAAGTTACTTTGCCTATTATAAATACCTAAATTAACTACAAAAGAAATATGAAGAAAGATGCTATCTGCATACAGAGAAAGAACTGGTAGATAGATGAATAGAGTAATTTTTCATAAACAGAGATAGATATATTTCATACAACTATTTGTGTCTAATGGTAGCCATATCTATGGCAGGGAAGAGGGAAGAAAAAAATGAAACTTACACAATAATTTTGTTGTATATTTGAATGAATATCAACTTGTGCATATAAGATTTGTAGTTATAGGTACAATCATCTTTTTTTTTATTGTATTATATAATCAAAATGCTTGTTTTAGTCCATAAATCAAAAATAAAACTTTAAAAAATGAGGCATGTGGTTTAAGGGAAATAAACAAACAAAAAACAAAACATGACAAGACCTATATGAACTAATGCAAATGAAACGAGAAAACCTGGGAGATCATTGTATACAGTAACAGAAATGTTGTAATAATTATCAAATTTAAAAACAAATAAACAACAAATTTAGATCAATAAATGATCCAGGTCAAAGGACTCAGGATAAAAAAATAATCTATTCAAGGGGCAGTGCCAAGATGGCAGAGTAAAATCAGGGACTTTTTTTAGCTCTCCTCCAAAGAGCAGCAAAACCCATAAAATTACAGAGTGAAACAAATTCCCAGCCCAGGACAGCCTAGAAGGTTGACAGAAAAGGGCTGCTGCACCAGCCTGAGAGAGGAGTGCAGTCCAGTACAAAATGCACCAGCATAGAGCAGGCCACAGCAAACCTAGAATAGGCCTAAGGGGACTGAATCACTGGCACCTGTGGTGGTTTCCATACTTCTCAACCCACAAACACCAAAGGCAACTTAGAGGGTGGATAGGACAGGTCTGTTGGACCTAGGTGGGAGAGCAGTCTCAGGGCAGTGGAAGGAGCAAGGACTGCTTCTAGAACTCTTGGCCCACAGATGGTGGAAGGATTGAGCGGTTGATCAGAAGGGGATTGAAGGGATATTTTTGCTGGCAGTGAGGCAGGATTTTCTTGCTTTGCCCATGCTTGGATCCAGGTTGTAATCATGTGTTGCGCTCCTGGGGCAAGAAAGAGTGCTGGTTTGGTGAAAATTATAACAGCAGTGGAGAGAGAATTCTTCTTACAATTCCAAGGTAGAAAAAGAGTGCTTGTGGTCACTCAAAGACCAGGAGAGGAGGAAACACCTCTCCTTTAATCATGCCACCTTGGAAGAAATGAAAATTTATAAGTCCCTACAAATATTATAAACAGTTGCACAAAACCCCTAAAGCTTGGGTTAATACACTCTCCATACTGGAAGCAAGGTTCTACCTTAACAAAATGTTTAAAGTCAAGTAATTGGCTGGGGAAATAATCAAATAGGAGAAAAATTACTCAGACTGTAGAATCTTACTTAGGTGGTGAAGATCCAAAAATACAACCATAAGAAGACAACAAAGTCAAAGCTCCAACATTCAAAATATCCAAGAAAAATATGAATTGGTTACAAGCCATGGAAGAGCTCAAAAAGAAATTTGAAAATGAAGTAAGAGGAAAAATTGGTAAGTGACATGAGAGTTATGCAAGAAAATTATGAAAATGAGTCAATAGCTTGCTACAGGAGACCCCAAAAAAGACTGAAGAAAATAACACCTTAAAAAAGAGACTAACACAAATGAAAAAGAGGTTCAAAAAGCCAAAGAGGAGAATGCCTTAAAAAGCATAATTGGCCAAATGGAAAAGGAAATCCAAAAGCTCACTGAAGAAAATAATTACTTAAAAATCAGAATGGAGCAAAAAGAAGCTTATGACTCTAAGAGAAATCAAGAAATTTAAAAACAGAACCAAAGGAATAAGAGAATAGAAGATAATGTGAACTATCCCATTGGAAAAACAACTTAAAATTATTGGATTACCTGAAAACTGTGATAAAAAAAATAGCCTAGACATCATCTTTTAAGAAATCATCAAGTAAAACTCCCCTGATATTCTAGAAGCATAGGTGAAAATAAAAATTGAAAGAATCCACCAATCACCTCCTTAAAGACATCCCAAAAGGAAAACACCTAGGAATATTGTAGTCAAATTCCAGAGTTCCCAGTTCAACAGAAAATATTGCAAACAATCAGAAAGAAACAATTCAAGTATTGTGGAAACACAAACAGGATAACACAAGATTTAGCAACTTCTGCATTAAGGGATCTGAGGGCTTGTATTATAATATTCTGGAGGTTTAAAGAGTTATGATTAAAATGAAGAATCCCCTTCCCAGCAAAGCTGAGTATAATCCTTCAGGGGAAAAATGAATATTCAATAAAATAAAATACTTTCAGGCAATTTGATGAAAAGACCAGAGCTGAATAGAAAACTTGATTCAAGGGGTGGCTAGGTGGTTCAGTGAATACAGTACCAGCCCTGGAGTCAGGAGGACCAGAGTTCAAATCCAGACTCGGACACTTAACACTTACTAGCCTTATGACCTTGGGCAAATCACTAAACCCCAATTACCCTGCCCTCCCTCCTCTAAAAAAAGAAAAAAATAAGAATTTATTCAAGAGAACCAGAAGAGGTAAACAGGAAAGAGAAAAAATAAGGGACTTATTAAGGTTGAACTGTTTATATTCCAACATGGAAAGATGATATTTGCAACTCATGATACCTTTCTCCTGATTAGGGTACTTGGAGGGAAAAAACACAAACACATATATGTGTGCATACATATGCATATCTGTCTGTGTACATATGACAGTGTGCATACATATTTATATGTACATATTATATAAACACATATGTATATGTGTACTTACTAATACAATACACACATATATGTATATATATATTGACAGAAGGCACAGGGTGAGTTTAATATGAAAGGATGGTATCCAAAAAATAAAATTAAGGGGTAAGAGAGAGGAATGTACTGGGAGAAGAGAAAGGGAGACATAGAATAGGGTGAATCATCTCACATAAAAGAGTCAAGAAAACATTTTTACAGTAGAGGGGATGAGAGGGAAGGTGAGAGGAAATGAGTGAACCTTTCTCTCATCAGATTTGGCTTAAGAAGGGAATAACATACACACTCAATTGTAGGAAAATCTACAGTAAAGTTGTGGGGGAAAGGGGATAAGAGAGGGAAAGATGATGGAAGAGAAGACAGATTAGGGGAGGTGATAATCAGAAGCAAAGGAAGGACAGGGTTGAAGGAGAGAATATAATAAACAGGGGGAAGAATAGGATGAAGGGAAATATAGTTAGTCTTTTACAACATGACTATTATGAAAGTGTTTTACATAACTACACATGTATAATCTATCTTGAATTGCTTGTTTTCTCAATGAAGGTGTGTGGGGAGAGAAGGGAGAGAATTTGGAACTCAAAATTAAAAAAAAAAACAAATGTTAAAATTGTTTTAATGTGCACCTGGGAAATAAGATATACAAGCAATGGGGTATAGAAATCTATCTTGCCCTACAGGAAAAGAGAAGGGAAGTGGATAAGAAAAGGGGTGGTGGTGGTAGAAAGGAGCTCAGATTGGGTGAAGGTGTAATCAGAATGCATACTGTTGGGGATGGGGAAGGGGACAGATTGAGAGAAAATTTGGAACTCAAAATCTTGTGGAAGTGAATGATGAAAACTAAAAATAAATTCATTAATTAAAAAAAGAAAATGTTATTCATGTCTAGAAAGAGTACGGATAAACTTTGAGAGCAAAAAAGATGTAATTTTCTTGCTTTGTTTTTTTTTCTTTTCTTTTCTTTGTGATTTGACTAATGAAGAAAATATGTTTTGTGATTTCACAAATATCAATTTATATATTTTTTGCCTTCTCAGTAGGTGTAGCAGCAAGGACCCCAGCGTCCCCAGGGTGGCTGCCAACACAGGTTCTTGGATCTGCTTTGATAAAGGAAAGCAACTCAAAATGGGTTAACAAGCTTACTTTAATCAGTCAAATATGTATCATTTACCTAGTTCAGGGGAAAAAAGTTCAGCACCCCGAACTAAAGAGTATACAGACAGAATTATCAAGACAGAGAAATAGATCAAGTAGACAGATTTCCAAACTGTCCAACCATTACATCCATACCAAATCAACATCTGGGTTTCAAAGCTGGGGGGCTCTCAACAATGGCTTCCCAGAGTTTCATCTGATCAAATTACAGAACGCTTCTCAAAGTGAGTCCCAAAACAAAGCTACACATAAGGGCTTATATACCCTTCTTCTGGCTCAGAGAATGTAACAACCTTCTGGACCCACTGGCCAATCAAGAAATATCTACTGAAAAACAAGCCTCCCACCCCAGGCTCCAGGTGCACTTTAGCCTAGGGGCTGGGAAGATCTTCAAAATTTGCATTTCCATTACATTAGGTCAAGAGGCATGGCAGAGAGGAAAAGAATATAGAATTCAATATTTAAAAAGAAAAGATTAAAATAAATAAATAAATATATTTAAAAAGGAAAAAAAGTATTTTCATAGGGAAATAACATGATAAACACGATATGGAAAGATGTATCTGGCAGTAGGGGGGGCAGATGAATCAGGAGAAAGGAATTCTGGAGGCAGGGAGGACAACAATGATAATAATCCAGGTGTGAATCAGTAAGATGATAGGTCTGACTGTCAGAGTCAGAGAAGACATTTGGGTACATTGGGTAAGGTTTTAAAATTTTGTACCCTGTTTTTTGAGCTGGGTTTTAGGTTTGGTCTTTGAGAAGTTAAAAGGAAGTAAGATAGGAAGGAAGGAAGGAAGAAAGGAAGGAAGGAAGGAAGGAAGGAAGGAAGGAAGGAAGGAAGGAAGGAAGGAAGGAAGGAAGGAAGGAAGGAAGGAAAGAAGGAAGGAAGGAAGGAAGGAATCTAGCCAGTAAACCCCAAGTTAAGAGGGCACTTTCCAGTTATCAAAATTTGCCTTCCTTTGGAGAGGAGAAGAGACAGAGGGAGAGGGAGATTAGACCAGAAGAGGTCCCTACCCAAGATCCATTTACTGGCTATATTTTGGGCCCTCCTGGCTGAGAGTGAAAGTCAATAGCTAACTGTTATTCTTTTGACCAGCCACCCTGAGTGATTTCCCCTCCCAATGTGATTTTTTTTTTCTAATTAAAGGTGTCATCCCTTGACTCACTTCTTAAAGAGGCCAAATGGGCATTACTTCATTCAAAGTGAGAACCTGAAAAGACCTTAGCCTAAAAGG
>NW_027185664.1:12026409-12033329 GCF_028583685.1 Petaurus breviceps papuanus
GTGTGTACACTTACTTGAAAAATTATATTTTAAAAACATTTCTGCCTCGAGATAAACCTTGGCTTTGAAGAGTCTTAGTTAGGAGGAGAATTCCTCTTTGCTAATCACTTTTACTCTTTCCTTTTTCAAATTTTCTTACATGACTCTGTCAGGTCCCACGAAAACATGTCCAAATTTTTTTGTCTTATTCTAGTCTTACTTGTTTTTTCCGACATAGTTCACATATTATACAAAGAAACTAGCTTCAGTACGGGTCTTCATTGCCTGTATGAATTGAAATGCTTGTAATTGTTCCTTGTCCCTGATTACTGTCACTTTTTCAGGTCTTTGAGGTCAATCCATCTTAAACATAAACATTTCTCTCTCTTCAACATTGATTTCTGACATCTTTCCCTGTTCTTCCACAAACTAACTGGTATCTCCCCTTACACCTAATCTCTTCCTGCTTTTGTTCGCTTCCTTTCCTCCTGGTATATTTTCATCCCCATCATTGTGTCTCCCTTTTTCCATTTCCGGGGACCCTAAAGCTGCCACCTCAATCATTCCCTTGTCACTGAGAGCTTCCTCTGAGGCTAAAGGTTGACATGCTGTGACATTTCCCATCCCTCATTTTCCTTTTTCACCCCTTTCCTCATCTTGGCCATATGGAGCTCCCCTCCTGCCATATGGAGCTCCCCTTACACACTCTCTGATCCTGCTCTCTGTAAAAGAATCTCTAAAATAATACATATATACTGATATCAATCAGTACAGCACATTTTAAGAAGTAGTACTTATTCCAAACCAAACCATCACCCCTAGGGATCTGACACTATTAAAGTAAAATGGTTGACAAACTGCTGGCAAGAAAAGAGCATTGATATAATTCAACTGACATCCTTCAGTCTGAAATGCTAGTGCTCAGACTGCTATGCAGGAGGCAATCAGAACCTTTGCATTAGAAAACCAGGATGGAAAGAAAATAAATATTTACTATGTATTTTACTAAATATATAATTTATAATTTATTATTTACTAAATTATATATATATTATATATTATAATTATATATTTATATATATAAATTATATATATAAATTATTTACTAAATATGTATTTACTAAAGCCAAATCCCACAAGCTTAAGCTATACCATGTAGCAAGCTGACCACTTCCAGAAGTTGCATTTTTACTGTCTCAGGCCATTAGAGACACCTTTAGCACAGTAAAGAAATAATTTATTCAGAAGTACCCAAGTCACATGATTTTTATCTGAAAACTAAAGTTTTTTTTTCCATTTTTTTTCTACTGAGTAGAGTTGCGCTATTAGCAGTCTGGGCATGAGATGGACAAGCTGCTAACCAGGATGTCAGGGGGTACGAGAAGCCAACAAGGCATTGGCAGCACAGGGCAGGAGAAGTTTATTAAGCATCTGTCCACAGGATATTGGCTCAGGCCAATTGCTATTCATCTTTGGATTTCATAGACACCAGAAACATTAAAGAGATATAAAAATAAAGAGGAAATGAAAAGAAGAATAAAAAAGGAGCAAAGTCATTGTGTGTATCAATTAATTTTGGATAAGCAGAGTTAGGTGAGTGGTATGGAGTTACTATAAAATCTGAATCAAGTACAGATGAGATTAATTTTCCTATGTCCCAAAGAAACATTTTTTTTACTTATTTTTGTTTATTTTTCCTGTTATGTTTGACCTTTCTGACCATCCAGATAAAAAGACTCTAGCACACCCAAAAGAACTCCTTCCTCAGTCTATCTCATTTCTGGGGCCATGTGATATGGCTAGGTCAGGGTGCTTCAGAGCACAAAAGAAGGATCACTCAAACCAAGCTTTTCTTTAAAAAAAGACAAGTGTCACAGTGAGAAAGTGATAGTAAAGATGTAAACTGTAAAAGTGGCTCATTGGTCTGAATGTAGTTCTTGTATGTAAAATACATTGAGTAAGGAAATGAAAGGAATAACTACCAGAAATGATTAATTAAGGTCATAAAAACATATTATGTAATCATAAATTGTGGTCATGCACCAACTACTTCCCTGTGTTAATCCAGGAAATTTCTGAGATTAGAAGTCCTAAAAAAATGTCTTTGAAAGTATTACTTCTAATTATTATTATTATTATCATTTTTGTATGAGAAACTATCATTTTTTTCCATTTTCTGCATGAATTGGGGATGGTTAAAGTTAGAGCAGTTTTGCGGAAACTTGGGTTTGAGGTATGCATAAGAAAAGAAGTTCAACTACCAAAATACATATGATGATTTTGATTTTTCTTTCCTGTTTACTCCAGTGAAATAGACAAAACAACTCTATGCCTCCAATAATACACTCTGGAGGAAGCACTGGCAGATTCAGACTCACACAATACTCTCTTGTCTGCTTGTTTTTTTTTTCAACATAGGGGCCATTTGCATGTTCAATGCTCACAATTCTTAATGTCTGTAATCCATAAATATATTAACTTTCCCTTACAAAACTGGATCTTTTTCTTTTTCAAAAAAGCCTCGAAAGACTTACATGAACTGATGCAGAGTGAAGTGAGCAGAGCCAGAGGAACATTGTACACAGGAACAGCAATTCTGTGCAATAATTAACTATGACACATTTAGCTCTTCTCACCAATACAACAATCCAAGACAATTCCAAAAGAATCATAATGGAAAATGCTATCCACATCCAGAGAAAGAATTACCAAGTCTGAATGAATATTTGGGCATATGTTTTCACTTTTTTTTCTTTCCCATAGTTTTTTTTCCCTTTTTTTTTTTGATTCTTCTTTAACAAAGTGACAAATGTAGAAATATGAAACAAAAACAAATAAAAATCCATGAATCTTCCAGAAGGATGTCTTAGTAATTAAATGAGCTAAACTCCATTTATTAGTTCTATATATGTAATGACATTTGACTATAATCAAACAACATGAAGAATTTCTCTTAAGTGATTTATAGATATAGAAAGAAATAAAAAGCTAGAAATATCAATGTGAAGCCTTCATGGGCTTCAGAGCATTCTAAAAAAAAGTATAATGTGGGCCTTGAAATGAGAGAGGAGGGGAGGAAGAATGACAAGAATTTTTTTTTTAATTCTCATCTTCCTTTCTTCTGTAGCAAGGCACTAAATAAGTGGCATTTATTCATTCATTTAATAGTTATTAAGTGACTATTAGGTATATAACATTCTACTAAATGGTGCTGCATGATTAAAAAAGATAAGTGGTCAAAGGACAAATAGTTCTCTTAATAATTGCAAGCTATTAATAACTATATGAAACATTCCAAATTATTAATAATAATAGCAATGAAAATTTAAAACAACTTTGAGGGGAATTATCAATGTAGGAGGAGTTATGGTTAGATAGATACACTAATGGACAGTTGGCACAACTGTGAATGGGTCCAACTATTCCATAAAGTATTTTGGAATTTTTTTCAGAAAAGCAAAGTAGTTCAACCATTTTGGAGAGCAATCGGAAATTTTGCCCAAAGAATAATTAAATTGTCTATACCTTTTAAGAGAACAATATCACTAAGTAGGTCTATTTCCCAAGATGACTAGGGAAAAAGGAAAAAAAACCCTGTAAGTTCTAAATTAAATAAAAGATTTTCATGAAATAATGAAGAATTAAATGAACAGAACCAAAAGAATGTTGTATAGAGCGATAGCATTATTGTTTTAAAAACAACTTTGAGCAACTAAGTCATTTTGAATTATAAATTCTCAAATCAATCAACTATAAAAGAAGATGCTATCTGCCTACAGAGAAACAACTGATAAATAGAAGTATGCATTTTATATACATATATGTGTGTGGTTGTGTGTATTATATATGCATGTATGTACTCACATGTGTATATGCATGTATGTATGTGCACGTACATATATGTATGCACAATACACAAAACATATGCATATTTGTGTCTAATGGTAGCATCCCCAGGGTGGGAAGAGGGGAACATAGAAAAGAACACAGCAGGGAAAAAAGAAAATTTAGAAGGAAACAGAAAGCAGAGAGGATTTCAAAATAATTTTAATACTTATATATGTTTTTCAAAAAAGTATATCATGTGAAATGCAAATTCATGTTTTTATAGGGAATCCTCATTTTATATTGTGCTGTATAAAAGAAAATATTTTTATCTTTATACTGTTAAATTACATATTTATTATAAATATAATATTTATTCACATATTCAAATTAAAACAGAAATAAATGGATAAAACACGTGAATGAATGAAAAGGAAAAGAAAAGCAATGCAAATGTTCATATGCTTTCAACCACATACCCCCCGTCTGGGCTAAGTGAACAAGTAAGGAAGTCAAAGACAGAAAAGTTCAATATTCACTGAGGTGTTGATGCTAGCACATTTTGTAGCAATTATCAAAGAATTAGAAATAAAGTCAGTGACCATTAATTGAGGAATGTCTAAACAAACTATCGTACATTAATATGATGAAATAATATTATATTGCAAAAAATAACATAAGAGACGAATATAGGATTTCATGGGAAGATTCACATGAACTGATACAAAATGAAGTAAATAGAACCAGAAAAATAGTACATATAAGAAGGAAAAGGGAGGAGCAACGCTCAAAGGCATCAAAACTATGTTGTGTACACTTATATTGGTCAAACTTGATATCCAAGATGCAATGTAAGGACACATTTACCTCTTCTCTTTGAAAAGATGAGGGAAGTTAAAGTCGTAGGCCGTCAAAATTAATGTTATTGCTTTTGCTAGTTATATTTTCCTTATCTTTCTTTTTTTGTTGTTTTTGTTTTAAGGGGTGGCTCTCTGGCTGGGAATGAGAGAGGGATATAAAGGGAAATGAAGATGATGTAAAACAAAACAAATATGAAAAGGTATTACAAAGGTTACATTCCTTGATTAACTTTTAGATGTTCATATTGTAGTTCTGAAGATCTCTGTCTCTGTCTGTCTGTCTGTCTCTCTCTCTCACACACACACACGCACACCCACACACATAAAACACACACCCTTAACTAAAATACCAAGTGGCATATGACAACTTCCAATTAAGCAATGTTAGCATTCAGAGGAAAGGAAAGGAGAGTCACAATGGCTAGGGGAGAATCATTGAAGGCCTCATGGAGAACATAGGGATGGATTTGCATAGGCAAGAGTGGGGATGTGTAAAGGCAAACTTGGTCTCTAAAAGTTCACCCATTGGCAGAGGCTTGAGGGTAGTAAGAGGATCAGAAGGAGGCACCACCCTGACAGCTTCACACTTGCCTAGCTAACATAGTGCTTTTAGGATTTACAAAACAATTTCTATTTACAGGGTGGGTGGTCTAAAAATTTTTATCAGAGCTTTAAACTTTAACAGCATATAAAGCTTATAGCTGTTCTGAGACTTCTGGATCATGATGTATTATCTCATTTGGTACTTGAAGAAGTTGGTGGAGAGCAAGCTCTCTTCCAACATAGACTGCTATTTGGTACATATGCCTTTGAGTCTACACCAGTCAATAGGTATCAGAGGTAAGATTTGAATTGAAGGCTTGCTACTTCCAAACCCCAAACTCTATCTACTAGGCCATGATGCCTCTTTAAAACGTAATGCAATGAAAAAAATGACATTCACTAAACTTTGGTGCTGCTAGAAATTCTAAATAGTCTTTGTTTATAGCTGTTGTAAAAAGCTGCTTTTCATCCTTCTAACTAGATTTTAAAAAAATGTTGCAACTAATCCATGCTTACATAATTAAGAGTTAACTGTATGTGAAATATTTCCCATCTTAGAACGTAAACCCCTTTATGTCAGGGACTGTATCAATTTCCTCCAACTAATCCTTTAATATAAGATGAAGAAAACTTCAGAAAGATAGTCATATAACTTGGTAATAAACCTTAGGGACCATACTTTATCAAAGATTGATTTATCTTATGATTTGATTAGTCTAAGTCATGTTCCCAGCTCATTCCCACTATTCATAGAAAAACACCAAATAAAATCTCCTTTTAGAGAGCTTGTGTCTTTGAGGAACAGTCAGAAGACCACTCTCATAGAGTTTAACTTACAGAGGAAGAAACACAAGGGAGAAAGATATATTACAAAGCGACAGGTACCTCCAACAACTATGGATGCACGAGCTGCAGTGAAGGACAAGGAAGGGGAATGAGTATTTATTAGCACATGCTATGTGCCAGGCACTGTACAAAGAGGGTTTTTACACATATTATCTCATGTTCTTGAGGATGTTGACTTCAAGCTTAATCCAATCAATCATCTTTTGCCAACATCATGTTACAATTTAGTCTATTTTTTTTCTGGAAAATATTATGAAAAGAATAAAGGAAATAAGCATTTATTAAACCCCATTATGTGCCAGGTACTGTGTTAAGTACTTTATAAATAGGGGAGGCTAGGTGGCGCAGTGAGTAGAGTACCAGCCCTGGAGTCAGGAGGACCTGGGTTCAGATCCAGCCTCAGACACTTAACACAAAAAGTAGCAATTCACTTAACCCAAATTGCCCTCCAAAAAGCAAAAAAAAAAGGACTTTATAAATATCTCATTTGGTCCATACAACAACACTGGGATGTAGGTGTTATTTTATTCCTATCTTACAGGTGAGGAATCTGAGGCAGGAAGGGTTAAGTGAATTATGCAGGGTCATGTAGCTAGTCAGTATCTGAGGCTGGATTTCAGCCTATTTCCTGACTCTAGGCCCAAAGCCTGGATCCACTATGCTGCTTATTTGTCAGCTCACCAGTCATGCCACCTTCTCATCATCTCCATTCATGATTCCTCAGAATACTTCTTTGCTTCCCTTCAACCAGTCTTTCATCCTGGCAATGCCTCCTCTTTGACTTGGTGAGTTTCTCTACAGAACCTTCATTTGAGGAAGTTTTCTCACAAGCCAAACTAACTTCAAACCTTCACTCTCAGAACGTCC
>NW_027185664.1:12033429-12041990 GCF_028583685.1 Petaurus breviceps papuanus
TCCTTCCTTCCTTCCTTCCTTCCTTCCTTCCTTCTTTCATTCTCTCTCTGTCTTTCTTTCTCGTCTATCATCTTTCACAAGTTACTTTCACTCTGATCATTTCTTTTCTCCTTTTGCTCTACCCCACCCACCCTAACAACTCTGACATCAATAAGACCTAACCCAAGTGATTTGTTGGAACTCGTCACATTATTTTGCTTCTTTTAGCTGTAAAATATTATATTTACATGGAGGATATGCCACCCCTTGTTTGTTTATTAAAACTACTGACTTGTCATGATAAGAATAATATATTATATATTTCTTTGTATCTTTCCATGCCCATTAGAGTACTGAGGTCAAGATACTGTCTTCTTGTTCATGTAACCCACCCAGAGGCGCAACCCATGTCTTGTGTGGCCAAAAGGCTTCCATGATGTTAGTTTGTGTTTACCATAGAATTTAATGCCATGGAGGCTGGGTTTCATGTGGATAAGACAGATCATAGAGATACAGTCTTAGACTGCTAAAGGTCAGAAAGAAAGACTTAGTAGGATGAGTATGGTCAATTATCAGATGAACAAAGACAAAGCCTGGGAAAGGGCTTTGGGCAAGAGGAAGATTGTGTCAAGAGAATAAATTCAGTAACAATGAAGCAATGGGATTTCAAGAGAGCAGGAAATGTACTGTCAAGTAAGAACTAAAAAAAAATTACTAAACATATCTGAGAAACAATTTCTCACAATTTATCACAGTCTTCCTGCCCAATTTGCTCAGATTTAATGACATACGCAAAAGGTAGGACCAAAGTGCAACATTGACTAAACAAGGTACAACAGACTTCTGGCTTCCAAAATCAGAGCATATGGTACCAGCTCCTATGACCAATCTAATTTATTTTTGTCAGTGAAGCATATCTTTAAACAGTCTTCGACTGTTTCTGAAAGGGGCAGGCAATGGACAAAGACTACATATATTACAAATTGATAAAATAAATTTATTCTTAAAATATTTTTATTAGAAATTAAAGTGTCTAGAGTCATATGAAAAATTCTCTAAATCATTACTGATTAGAGAAATTCAAATCAAAACAATTTTGAGGTACCACATCACACCTATCAGATTGCCTAACATGGCAAAACAGGAAAATTATAAATATTGGAAAAGATGTGGGAAAATTGGAAGAGTCATGCATTGTTGGTGGTGTTGTGAACTAATCCAATCATTCTGGAGAGCAATTTGGAGATATGCCTAAAGGGCTAGAAAACTTTGACCCAGCAATAGCACGTCTAGGTCTGTACCCCAAAGAGATCATAAAAGAAGGGAAAGGACGCACATATAAAAATGCTGGTAACAGCTCTTTTTGTGCTGGCCAAGAATTGAAACTGAGGGTGATGGAATCCTAATAAAGCTGTCTCTAGGTCCAATATTTTAACTTCATTATAGGCCTTTCCCCTTTGAACAGCAGGCCCCACTGTACCTAGCCCCCACCCCCATCCCCCTGCCAATGTCCTAACTTCTTCACACACAGGAACACTGCTCACTGGAACAACAGGTGTGTCCCTGAACTCCTAGTTCCCACAGAAACAGTAGGTGTGACTGTGTGATGGGAACCCAGCTACTGCCTCTACCTAGTCACTACCCCCAGACCCATTCCCACAGAAACAGCCGTGTTCTTGTATTCAATCACAATCACATCATCCATCTAGCCCAAGACAGGACCACAATACCTAACTGTCTTGGCCAGACAGAACCACAATAGCTAGCCAATTGGAGGGCAAAATGACCAGAATGTTTAACCACCAAACCATAGATGGTACCCCTCCTCCATTACTTAATCTCTTAACAAATTTTTCCTTATTAATGATATTCCTCTATTCTATGTAAATTTCTGTAATTTTCCGTTACCCTATAAAAGTCCATCTTGCTTTCTCTAAAGTTATCGCTTCTTCTTTGAACTAAGCCCACTTCATGAGAAGCATTAATCGCCATAAATAACTATAGTTGGATTAGAGATGGTCTGACTCTGAATTCTTTGAGGTGGTTCCACCACAACACATCATGAAATCTCAACAGTTTTTGGGTGGCAGAGCCCCCACCCCAGCAGTTTTTGGTATCCCTGGGTTTAAACCTCAACAAGGGGAAGCCCATTAATTGGGCTTGAACTGAACAAGTTATGGTATATGAATGTAATGGAATACTAATGTGCTATAAGAAAGGATGAGCAGGTGGACTTCAGAAAAACCTGGAAAGACTTTGTATGAACTGATGCTGAGTGAAGTGAGCAGAACCAGGAGAACATTGTACATCATAACAGCTACATTATATGATGACTAATGTTCGTAGACTCAGCTGTTCCCAGCAATGCAAGGATCTAGGGTGCCTGCTGCTACGTTGAGCAGTTTGTGTTGTCCTGACAGCCTCTTTAAGTCATTTCTCTAGATGAAGTATCAGTCAGGAGAAGGATTAGTTGAATACATATTTCCTGTCTTTAGCTACAAAGAGCAAAAAGGGTTAAAGAGATCCTAACATATGCCATTCTAAGAGCACCTGGCTGAGGTATCTATGTCTTTTCAATAAGCTGGGTTATAACACCCCTCATATTTGTGGTAACTACAATTCATTGATACTTTAAAGCAGAAATCTGACTTTAAAGAGGCTGATAAGGCAACGAGAAGGAGAGCAAGGACCACGTTTCACTTAGGTATCCAAAAAGCCAGCTGTCTTCATTTAAAAATTGTGCAAATCGAAATGAAAATGTTGAGAACAGTAATCAATTTTGACAGTTCTCCTTGGTACCTTTGAAAATACTCGACGCAATTGAAGAACTATAGGAAAACAAGGAGCCAAGGTTGGATAAAATGATCAAAGAGGAATTGGGGTGTTATGGGAAAAGTTCATTAGTATCCAGGAGAACGGTTCGTTAAAGGCAGTGAAGTGTCCTAACTCTGAAGTTAAGTGAGTTAATTGGATAAATGATTAAGTGGGAACATTTTTTCACTCCCGAGTGGATCTTAACAAACACTGTTACATGTTATTAAAACAGACTCTTCTAAACAGGCAAGAATATACACATAAATATTTACTAGATTACACAGGATGGGTTCTGACAGTTTTTTGGATTAGATTCTCTTGGGTTTTTTTCAAAAAGGAAAATATCTTTGAATAAACAGTGGGGAAGACTCAATGTTGTAATAAAGACCTTACAAAGAAAATTAAAATCCTCACTAAAGCTTGTAGCTAATATCAAAAGCCCAATTTCAAGATTTTTCTAACACAGGAAGATTTCTCTGTCTGAATCTGTGTTGCTCTCTTTGTCTTCTCTGAATTTTTCTAAGACTGATATGTACATTTTGGCATTTACTTTGTGCTTTGTATGGTTTTTATTAACTTTCTATAAATCTATACCTTATCTGCCTAACTAGAACATAAACCCCTTGACTAGAATTTATTTTTGTTCCCTCTAAGTGATCTAATAATCTATCTGTCCACCCATCTCTTTGGAGCTATTATGGACCTTAGAAGTCATTTATTCTGACCTATGCATTTTAATGAATGAGGAAACTGAGGCCCAGTGTCATAAAACAATAATAGCTTCAGGATTTGAACTCAAGTCCTGTGACTTAATCCCACTGCTCTTCCCGCTACATTGTGTTGCCTCCATATGTGAGCAAATGATTCATAAGGATGACAGTAGCATCACCTTTCCATTTAAAGCATCCTTCAATATCTTTTGAACCACCCATTCAAAGCACTGTGCTCAGTGCTATGGAAGAGGAAAAGGATAAATAACATATTTTCTCTGCCCTCCAAGAATTTAGGAGAAAAAAAAACCACCAAGTGTTTATTAAATACCTAGTAGCAGCCAAAGGCAATGAGAGGGGTCCTGTGGATACAAGGACAAAAATGAAAAATATCTAAGTGGGATAACAGACATGAAGTTGCAGAGGCCAAGGTTAGAGAAACATTTAAGTTTAGCAGTCCTGAGATTCAACAGGGCTAAAGCTGACCGAGTGCCCTACATCTGGTAATTTTATGTCATGGCATCAGGAGTAAGGGCCCAGGTCAGCAAAGCAAAGCAAGTTAAATCTACTGTGACATTCAGTATTTGGAAGGAAGGAAGGAAGGGAGGGAGGGAGGGAAAAACAGAAACAGAGAGAGAGAGACAGACAGAGAGACATAGGAAGGGAGGAAGGATAAAAAAAAGAAAGAAAATTTTTACTCTTAAGGAACTTCTATTCTTACAGAAGAGTACACATTCTAATGAGACAAAGCCTGTACTAATTGCATTTTATATTGTAATACTATAACGACATATCAGGCTGAATATAAGTACTATTAGAGAAATTAAAAGTGGGATGGTAATTCAGAAGGAATGATCTACTTTTTCTAGGGAGACTAAGAAAGTCTTATACAGTACTTTGAGTTGAAGATGGGAAAGATGGTTAACACGTCAAAAGGCAGAAGTTGGAAGTCAGGGAAGGTAATATAGGTGGAACAACAGCAGAGATCAAAGTCATGGATATCCAAAGATAATATGAAGTTTAATTCAAATGTCTATAGAAGCTTTCTATTCATATGTCTTTCAGAGAAAAAAAATGAATCATTTTAACTCATGTAATTATTATCCTGTTTTGAAAACCAGTACAAAGTTAAAAAGCAAAAGCATGATAGTAGCCAATGAACTGTTTTAGTAGCTGATTTTACTTTTACTTGAATTGCTTTAATCTAGTTGGTGGCACCTGGGGCACCCACACTCCCATTAAATAGAAAAGGTACATATTTGCAAAAACTTCAGGCTAAGCTCAACTTAAAAAAAAACCCTCCCCTTGTGAAGATTTTTCCCCTTATCTGTAACTCCAGAAGGCAGAGAGTAAACATTAGCCTTAACTTTCAAAATGTAGAGTTTGATGTGGAAAGAATCTCTTGACCTCAGTCATGTATTCACTATAATTTTACTAATGTGCTGATGCTTCAGTGGATGTCTAATAGCTACCTTTTGAGAAACACAAAGAAATAAGTGGGTAAATAAAAGAACTCTTCCAGCCAGTCTCTCCTTACTCAATCTGAGTCTGAGGGAAATGGCTATTTGACTTTTGAATTAGTAAACAGAGGTATTTTGGGGAAATGAATGATGTTTCAGAGCCAGGTGGACTGGAGGAAACAAAAAATGAAGAGCTCAGGCTTGGTTTCTACTTCCATTCCATCATGATCCAAACATGGGCAATAATCTCACTCTCTGACTTAATTTTCTTGTGTTAATAAGCTACAGAAAACCAAGACAGTAGAACAGCTTCCTAGATGAGTCCTGACTGCAGAGTTGGCTTACACAAATGTAAACAGTAGTTCCCAACAGGTAGCAAGAGTCATAAATGTCATTTACAACCACCTTCCTCCCCATACTTCCAACTAAATTAACAGAAAGTGATGCACAAAGCCTTGAACAGCAACAATATGTATTACTATACAGATGACTTTACCCCTGCCATAATCATTGAAGTTTTAATAAGTCAATGCCCCTGAAGAATGCTCCCAGTTTTTATTCAAATTATTGACAACCCTGAGGATACTGTAAAGAATGGTGATAAAGGGCTGTTTATCTATATTTGTCAGTGTTGACATCAGCTTTTTTCCTGAAGAAGCAACTGGTGATGGAGAAGGGGAATAAAGACCACGGTTAAGTTCTAGGAATCCAGTAAAACATGCCTTCTTCCACAGTGTGCACCTCAAATACCCATTGACAAATGAGAGAAAACTTCTCTGAAAGATAGCAAAAGATGGGCACTACTTTGACTCCCAAATACAGACCTGAGACAAATCACTCAAACTGCATCCATTTATCTTGGAAGTGCCACGACACTGAGAAGATTTATAATGCAAGGAAAGCAGCTGCTATAATCAGGGGTTAGTTGTGATTACACAGCCACGTTCCTTTTCATCTCAGGGCATCATGAATATGATTTCAACTAGATTTACTTTTTATTCCATTTTTCCACCTGGGCTTATAAGTAACCATGTAGTAGGTGTTCAGTAGATTCAGGAAATAAAATGATTTCCCCAAAGAGTTGGATATTTAACTTATTTTTCCCATAGGGTCATTTGGCAAATGAGGTTAGCTTTCTCTCTGACTTTATTTTGTTGCTATTAGTACTTCCCCATCCATAATGCCTAGTATAGTGCCTTTTTATTTCCTATGGTGGCAATAAAGGGAAAAAGAAAGGAGGGAGGAGAAGGAAGAGGAAGAAGAGGAGAAAGAGAACAAGCAGCAGCAGCAGCAGCAGCAGAAGAAGAAGAAGAAGAAGAAGAAGAAGAAGAAGAAGAAGAAGAAGAAGAAGAAGAAGAAGAAGAAGAAGAAGAAGAAGGAGAAGGAGAAGGAGAAGAAGAAGAAATGAATGGTCAGGGCAGAAATAGAAGAGGATTCAAGTTCTTGAAAGGAATTAGGAATGACTAGATTTAGAATTTGGGTATGGAGGTCTCATTCATCCATTCATTTGTCTCTATGGTGGAGGTCATATATTCCTTTACTGGAAGGGAAATTAGAGATCACCCTCCAACTCCCTCATTTAACAATAAGTAAACCGTATGTAAAATATAGAAATTGAGTTCCTGGAAAATAATATTGTTAAGGAGCATTGAAAAGGGAGTAGACTTGACTACAAATATTAAGAGATGCCATGAAGACCTGTCAATTATGTTAAGCTCTTGTAGGGATAGAGAAAGTAGGGGGAATTACTGATTTCAATAATGCATAATTGCTTATGGTGTACAGAAAATTCATAGATAATTAGAAAATACAACTAATTTACACAACTCATTTCAGTGAGTTGTTTCAAAATTTCATTTCCCCAAACTTCTAGAACTGTTAATAAAATTAATAGAAACCTTGGCAGTTCATATTTCCATTCCTGATTTTATCCATGTCTACTCTCTTTCCAACATGTTAATAATTAGTGAACTATAGAAAAGGTAATCTCATAGCAGAGCATGAAATAAAAAGAGTAGCCTAGTCACTAAGAACATCAAAATGTCGACCTTCCCCAATCCATGTAAAAAGGGGACTCTAAACAAACTTTGGAGCTGCAGAACCCACAAAATGACACAGAGAAGCTAACCTCCCGCTGAGGACAGCCCGGCAGGCTGGCAGGATTCGGCCAGCGCAGCAGCTGAGCCCAGCCCCACGTGAGGCTTTAGCCCCAGGGCGGGCCTGACAAGCTGCCAGCCAGTGGGACTCCAGATCAGCAGCAGCTGTGGCCGTTTCCAGATTTATCAATACATAGATGCGAAGGACAAGGTGAGAGGCCAGTTCAGTCTGGACTTTGGGACCCAGTAAGTGGGAATGCATGGCTTTTACCCCCGGGGCGAGAAACCACTGAGACACCATCATGTGGTGGCTTCAGCTCCTGGCCTGCAGAGTGTAAGGGGACCAAGCACCAGTCTGAGGGGTAATCGCTCTTGCTTTAACCTGCTTGGACCTGGATTGCAGTCTAGGGTGGAGGTCCTGGGGTGTCTGTCCAGCTTGCCAGAGAGTGCGGAGACCTCAGAGAGGGCACCCATCTAATACCTCTGGCAGCTGAGAAAACCCTGGCGTTTGGGAAGAAAACTCCCCTATCTGGTGGCAGAGTCCTACTGTGGCAAAAAGCCCAAAAGTCAAATAATTGAGTGGCAAAATGCGTAGGCAAAGGAAACAAAGCAGACAGAAGATTCCAACATTAGACTCCTATTTTTGGACAAGAAGGAGCAAGGCATGGAACAGGAGGAAAACAGTGAAGTCAGAACTCCTGCACCAAAAGCTTCAAAGGAAAATACAAGCTGCTTACAGGCCATAGAGGACTTTAAGAAGCAGATAAGAGAAGTGGAGGAAAAATTGGGAAGAGAAATGAGAACAATGCAAGAAAATTATGAAATGAGAGTCAACAGCCTGACTGAAGAAAATAATACCTTAAAAAACAGACTGACTCAAATGGCAAAGGAGGCTCAAGAAGGCAATGAGAAGAATGTCTTAAAAAGTCCAATTTGCCAGATGGAAAAAGAATCTCAAAAGCTCAATGAGGAGAATCATTGCTTCAGAATTAGATTGGAGCAAATGGAAGCTCATGACTTGATGAGAAATCAAGATGCTGTTAAACAGATCCAAACAAATGAAAGAATAGAAGGCAATGTGAAATACCTCATGGGAAAAACCACTGACCTGGAAAATAGATCCAGGAGAGATAACTTAAAAATTATTGGACTACCTGAAAGCCATGACCAAAGTAAGAACCTAGAAAGCATCCTCCAGGAAGTTCTCAAAGAAAACTGCCCTGATGTTTTAGTACCACAGGGCAAAATAGAGGTTGAAAGAATCCACCGATCACCTCCTGAAAAAGATCCCAAAAAGAAAACTCCTAGGAATATTATAGCCAGGTTCCAGAATTCCCAGATCAAGGGTAGAATATTACAAGCAGCCAGGAAGAAACAATTTGAATATTGTGGTACACAATCAGAATAACCCAGGATCTGGCAGCTTCTACACTGAGGGATCAAAGGGCTTGGAATGTGATATTCTGGAGGTCAAGGGAGCTGGGACTAAAACCAAGAGTCAC
>NW_027185664.1:12042000-12147242 GCF_028583685.1 Petaurus breviceps papuanus
TATGTGTATATATGAGGGCATATGGGCATATGAATACATATGTGAATGTGTGTATATATGTTTACAGGTATACATAGATAGAGAGCACAGGACCAATTTAACAAGAAAGGATGATACTTAAAAGGTGAAATTAAGAGGTGAGAGGAATATAATGAGAGGAGATGGGGAGAGACAGATTGGGGCAAACTATCTCATACAGAAGAGGCAAGGGAAAATGGTTACAATGGAGGGGAAGAATAGGAAGGCAAAGGGGAGTGGGTCAACCATATTCCCATTGAGTCTGGCTTGAGGAGGGAGTGAAATACACACTAGGTGGGGATCTCACCCTCCAGGAGAGTAGGGGGGAAGGGGATGAGAGAGGGGATGATGGAAGGGAGGGCAGGCTGAGGGAGAGAGAAGTTGGAAGCACCCACTTTTGAAAAGGGACGGGATGAAAGTAGAGAATAGAACAAGTGGGAGGTGGGATAGGAGGGAGGGAAATATAGTCAGTCTTTTACAATATATCTACCATGTTATTGTTTTGCATTAGCCGCACACGTACAACCTATACTGAACTGCTTGTCTCCCCAGTGGGGGTGGGTGGCAGGGGGGGAAGGGAATGAATCTGGAATTGAAAGTTTTGAAATCAAATATTCAAATATATATATATATATACGTATATATATGTGTGTGTGTGTATGTATGTATGTATATATATATATAATATTATTAATACCATCTTACATGTAATTAAGAAATGGGATGTGCAGGCACTGAGACATAGAGATACCCTGGAAAAGGTGAAACAGGTATGGGAGAAAATATGGGAGAGAGCAGATTGGAGGTGGGGATATCCTGTGGGACTGCTGTTTTGGGGGGATGAGTGGGGGGAAAATGGGGAAAAAATTTGTAACTCAAAATCTGGCAGAAACTAATGATGTAAATCAGAAGTTAATAAAGCATTTTAAAAAAATACAAAAGAAAAAAAAAGAACATCAAAATGTCACCCTAGGTCAGCTCAGTGATTCATTTAGTTCAGCATTCTTTCCCTGAGAGTGGAATCAAGGGACATATTGTTGGTTGGTTTGGTTGACCCCTACAACATCAATCTCTAAAGGTTAGGGATTTGCACTAAATAGTGGTTACTTTGCTTAATGATCTATCATGTATCTGTCACCCATGAATTTGTTTCAACTATTCTTCTGCATGTACATAGTACGTTTCACCTCTTGTTGGCAATATGTTATATGAGCTTAGCACCTTCTTAGTAAAGCAGTCTTTCTTTTCATTTGTTCTAAGACTCCCCTCACCCCATAAGTTTCAAGGGCTCCCTTCAATTCTAAAGTTCAAGGGTTTCAGAATAAGCTTATGTATATCTTTCATGAATTTTCTTCATGAGTTTGTCCATTTTAATTATATCCCCTCCCTCATTACTTATCTAAATGAAGAATGCTTTTTAAATTATATGGTGTTCTAAAGACATTTCCATTATGCTCTTGCTTATGTGAGTTGGGATTTTCTTGAAACTTCTTAGCTACATTTTTTTCTGGGAGTGCAGTAATCCAAAAGGCACACGCATATTTTCTATGTCACGCTTTTATACAAAGTTAAGATCATGCTATATTTTTCTTTTGTATCCTTTCAGGTGATGACCAGTATTTTGTCTTTTGGGTATTTGGTGAGGTGTATTTAAAGTGAAAATATATGTACCATTTCATTTTTTTAATAGCCTGCTCTTTAGTTTCTTTCACAAAAATGACACTCATGAGGAAACATTATGCTAAAACATGGCAAGAAGATTTCTGTGAATGAATTAATTTTCACTTCAACCAAATTAAATTGAGTTGGGCCTGAGCCACACAGATAAAAGTTTATTTAACTGGGGTTTCAACATATGCTTTTTGTACATATATTTTAAAACTGAGCAAATCTGTTTGGTAAGTACTGTAGAGTGTATGGAAGTATGTCTATCTATATACACATCTATATAGAAGCATACTAACCTAAGGAAGGGGAGCCTTTTCTAACTAAATCTTAAACTAAAAGTTCCTATGTTCCTGAACTTTTATAAGTTAATTCTTCTTCCTAGTACCCTTCTAGAATTATCTGGGATTCTTTAGCTTCCCCACTCTGTCTCTGCAAATTCATTTCCCAGTCCAAATATAGGGACATGATTAGGACACTCCCTCAAGTTTGCTTCAAACCTCATGTCAATGGACACCTTTTAGGTGATTCCCCATATATATTATTTGACTTTTCCATTGTGTTGTATTAACTTTCTTGTAGGAACTTGGCTGATTTTATGACCAACCTCATGAGTCCATTTCTGCTTCACAATTTCCCAAATTAGCTACAGCTGGACAGCTCCTGCTGCTGCTGCCCTATGTTATTCATTGAACCATGAGACTCAAAGCTGGAAAGGGGCTTGAGAGTTTATCTAATCCAAGGTCTTCCTTTTAGGATGAAGAATTTGAGGGGGGAAGAGCCAAGATGGCAGAGTAAAAGCAGGGATTTGCTTGAGATTTCCCCCAACCCCTCCAAATACCTATAAAGTGATTCTAAACAAATTCTAAAGCAGCAGTACCCACAAAATGACAGGGTGAAATAAATTTCCAGCCCAAGACAACCTGGAAGGTTGATAGGAAAGGTGTGTTGCATCAGTCTCAGAGAGAAACACAGTCCAGTACAAAATGCTCAAGCATGGACTGGCCCCAGCAAACTTGGAGCAGTCCTGTGGGGACTGAATCACTGGCAGCTGTGGCAGTTTCCAGATTTCTCAACCCACAAACACCAAAGACAAAATCATCACAGTGGTGGTGGTGGAGGCAGTAGTGTCAGTGGTGGCTACTTATGGAGCTCTTGACCCAGAGATGGGGGAAGGATCATGTGACCTATTAGAGGAGGATTGCAGTGATCTTTTTGCTGGCACTGAGGCAGGATTCTCTTGCTTGGACCATGCTTAGATCTGGGTCATAGTCCTAGGTGGTGATCCTGGGGTGAGAAGGAACACTGGCATGGAGGAGCTTGTGGCAGTGGAGGAGAAGGAATCCTCCTCCCAGTTCCAAGGCAGCAAAGAGTGCTTGTGGTCACTCAGAGACCAGAGCACAGGCCGGGAGAGGAGATACTTTTCCTTGGTGCAGTACGTTCTCCACACTGGAATCAGAGTTCTACCTTAACAAAAATCTTCAAAGTCAATTAATTGGCTGGCAAAATGAGCAAAAGTAGAAAAAAAAAACCCTCAGAATATAGATTCTTAAATTAGTGACAAAAGATCAAACATACAACCAGGAGAAGAAAATAAAACTCCAACATCCAAAGCCTCCAAGAAAAACATGAATTGGTTGCAGGCCATGAAAGAGCTCAAAAAGGATTTTGAAAATCAAGTAAGAGAAACAGAGGAAACATTGGTAAGAAAAATGAGAGTGATGCAGGAAAGTCATGAAAAAATGAATCAACAGCTTGCTGAAGGAGATCCCAAAAAAAGACTGAAGAAAATAACACCCTAAAAATAGACTAACCTGGGGTGGCTAGGTGGCGCAGTGAGTAAGAGTGCCGGCCCTAGAGTCAGGAGGACCCAGGATCAGTTCCAGCCTCAAATACTTAACACCCACACAAAAAACTGGCTGTGTAACCTTGAGCGAGTTACTTAACCCCAATTGCTTAAAAAAATAGACTAACCCAAATGACAAAAGAGGTCCAAAAAGACAATGAAGGGAAGAATGGCATAAAAAAAAAAACCACAAATCACCAAAAGGAAATCCAAAAGCTCACTGAAGAAAATAACTCCTCAAAAATTAAAATGGAAAAAATGGAAGGTAATGACTCTGAGAAAGTGAAAGAATGAAAAAAAAAATGAAGACAATGTGAAATAGCTTACTGGAAAAACAACTGAACTGGAAAATAGATCCAGGAGAGATAATTATAATAATTATTAATGGTCAAAAAATATTCATGACAACAAATAGCCTAGACATCATCTTTCAAGAAATTATAAAGGAAAACTACCCTGATATTCTAGAACCAGAGGGTAAAATAGAAATTGAAAGAATCCATCTATCACCTCATGAAAGAGATCCCAAAAGGAAAACTCCTAGGAAAATTGTAGTGAAATTCCAGAGTACCCAGGTCAAGGAGAAAATATTACAAGCAGCTAGAAAGAAACAATTCCCGTATTGTGGAAACACAATCAGGATAACATAAGATTTGGAAGCTTCTACATTAAGGTATCAGAAGGATTGGAATGTGATATTATGGAAGTCAAAGGAGCTATAATTAAAACTAAGAATCACTTACCCAGTAAAACTGAGTATAATCCTTCAGGGGAAAATGGCTGTTGAATGAAATAGAGGACTTTCAAGCATTCCTTTTTTTTTTAAGTAATTGGGGTTAAGTAACCTGCTCAAGGTTACATGGCCAGTTATTTCTCGGTGTGGTGCTAAGTATCTGAGCCCAGATTCAATCCCCCAGGTTATCCCAACACTGGGGCCAGTGCTCTTACTCACTGTGTACCTGGCCACATGCTTTCAAACATTCCTAATGAAAAGATCAGAGCTGAATAGAAAATTTGACTTTCAAATACAAGTTTCAAGAAAAGCATGAAGAAGTAAACAGGAAAGAGAAATCATAAGGGACTTACTAAAGTTGAACTGTTCATATTCCTGCATGGAAAGATGATATTTGTAACTCATGAGACCTTTTTCAGTATTAGAGTTGTTGGAGAGAATACACCACACATGTTCATATGCATGTATTGTTATGTGTGTATATGACTGTGCACATATATATATATACACATATATGCATTTCTATACATATACACACATAAATACATACACACATATATTTACAGAGGTCTTAGTGTGAGTTGAATATGAAGGAATGACACACAAAAAATTAAAATTAAAGGGTGAGGGAGGAATGTACTGGGAGAAATAGAAAGGGAGAAGTAGAATGAGGTAAATTATCTCACATAAAAGAGGCAAGAAAAAGCTTTTACAGAGGGGGAGAGGGAATGAGTTAACTTTACTTTCATAGGATTTAACTTAAGGAGAGAATAGCATACACACTCAACTGGGCATGAAATTCTATCTTACCCTACAGGAAAGTAGAGGGGAAGGGGATAAGAGGTGGGGGGGTGGTGGTGATTGAAGGGAGGTCAGATTGGGGGAGGGGGTTATCAGAAGCAAAAACTTTTGAGAAGGGACAAGGTCAAAGAAGAGAATAGAATAATTCATGGGAGGGATGGGATAGAATGGAAGGAAATATAGTATTTCAAAACATAACTATTATTGAAGTGTCTTACATGACTACACATATATAACCTATATTGAATTGTTTGCCTTCTCAATGAGTGTGAGTGGGGAGGGAAGAAGTAAAAGAATTAAGAAGTCAAAGTGTTAAAAATGATGTTAAAATTTTTTACATGCAACTGGGAAATAAGGTATACAGGTGATGGGGTATAGAAATCTATCTTGTTCTATAGGAAAATAGAAGGAAAGGGGATTAAAGAAGGGAGACCTAATAGAAGGAAGGGCAGATTAGGGGAAGAGGTAATCAAGAATGCATACTGTCTTGGGTTGAGGGGAGGGGAGAGATGAGGAGAAAATTTGGAACTAAAGATCTTGTCAAGTGAATGTTGACAACTAAAAAGAAATTAATAAAGATTATCATTTCCTAAAGAAAAATAATAAAATAAAATACTTTTAAATTCTATCTATCAATTCATTTATCTATCTACATATACATCTCTAAGTAGTATTGCACAGGAATGGAGAGTAAACATCATTTTTTCTTTTTTATTTTTAGATCAAGGCTCAGGCATAATTGTAGGGCATTGTTGTGTACTTTGCACTGAAATTACCTAAATATAAACTCTCTTTAGTGGAACAGAAGTCCTGATTGTTAACTGCTGTTTAACCAGCACCATTTTACATACATCAGATGGGGAGGGAAAAAGGTTATATTTTCTAGAGTTGTATTTCTCTAGTTGAAACTGTTGATGCCCTTACAAGATTTAGTATTTTGCCAAAGCAGCAGCCTTATTTCTTACACTGAATAGTGGGGCATATCATTAGTGCCATCTTTGAAAAATGCACTGATGCAGTAGCATAATTGTAAATGTTATTCAGCCTACAAGGTATAAGGCCACCTGTTATTTGGAAAATCTAAACAACATGTATTTAGGGGATGATAAAATTAAAGAAGCTACTACTGTATGAATCACAGATGCTAATTTGCTGGCATAAATGTGGAATGATATATTGTACAATCCAGTAATTATGTCTGAAATCAGTCTAGAGAAATTCATTAACACCTTTTTTTCAGGGAAAAAAGGGAAGCTGACATCTGTAACTAATATTATGATCTAGGTTATTTTATGTTTTTTTGATTTCATGAAGAGTAGAAAACCACAAAATAATTTTAATAGCTAATTATAAAAATGCTCTCCATTTCTTCAGTCACTTCATCTGGGGATGTTGATTTTGCAAATGATAGACCTGTAGGTACTGATGAGGAGGAAAGAAAAGAAGAAAACAGAAATAATTGGGGAGGTGGATTAACTCTTTTTTGGGGCAGTTAGATGACATAATGGATAGAATGCTGGTCCTGAAATCAGGAAAACATATTTTTGAGCTCAAATCTGGTCCTAGATCTTATTACATATCTACATGTCTATCTATCTACACCTACATTTTACCACTCAGTCTCTGATTTCATTTGTGTAGGGAATCCCTGTTGACAAAACCCTCTACCAATGTAGATCAGCACTTACTCAAGTACTGAGAGCTTATGTGACTTTCCTAGTGTCATATTGCCTGGATGTGGCAGAGGTGGAATTTCAACCCAGATCTTTCCAACTCTGAGACTAGTTCTCTATTCACTATTCCATAGTGCCTATCTTCTACATATGTACCTATATAAATTCATTTAGCAAACATCGGTTAAGTACCTGTCATATGCCAAGTACTGCATATAGAACTGTGTAATATATATATATATATATATATATATATATATGGATGTGTGTACATGCAAAGGTACACTTAACACTGTCTCTGATACATAGTAAATGGTTAATATGCATTTTGTTGATTGGTTATCTATTCATATAGTATTTGCACATTAAAATACATATACTATGTTAGATATTTTCTATTTCTGGTCAGTTCCTGCTGAACAAATCTCTCTTCATAAGTGGAAGAAAAATCAATTGAAAATACAGTCATAGTGACTGCTTACATTTATGCAGTGAATGGATCTCAGTAACTAACTGACATCATAAACTATAAAATCAATGAGCAAAACCAGCAATGAACAGCCCTCTCATTTCAAGAAAAAAAAAATGTATTTCTTGTTAGACTCTAAATCTTACAGTCAAGATCATCAGGGCAGCCTGGGCTACATTGCTTGGGTGACACCTGTCATAATCAATTAGTCAACAAGAAAAATAGTGTAAAAATGGCTTGTAGATTGAGAGCAGTTCAATCAGCCACAAATACTCCCTTAGGAAATGAGTCTATTTAACCCATTCAGCCATCTTTGATTTGCTGAACAATAGTCTTCCCTTCATTCATTCAAATTCTTTTGTTTTTAAATGAAAGTATGGGACTAGCAATATTTAGAAGAAGAAATGTAGCATTGAAAGATAATGATGCTAAGTTAGAAACATGCATAAACGTGATAACACATTAAAAAAGTGTGAATGCCTGTCTAAGAGATTGTACTCTACCCAGCAGATCATTTAAAGAAATTCTAATATTACCCGTATTCAAGGACCTATGAAAATCAAGGTCCTGCATTTTCTTCACTGTATTTAAGGTCTACTTATAATGTTTTTATATTCTGTCATTCAAATCTCAGCATAATTCTTCATCCCATCTCCAACTCCATCATGCCTCACAGAAGGAGTCTCAGCGACTTCTAGGATCTGCTTTTGTAATTATTACCACTACTAATAGCTCACATTTACATAGTGCATGGTGGTTTTACAAAGCTCTTCATTTGCATCTTATTTCCTCTTTTCTCAACCTCTGAAGTAAGGTGCCCTTCTGTAGGGTTAATGGAATGTAAGATCTTCCCTGTCCATTAAGAGGCCTATGTGACTACGTGTTCCTTTTCCCCTTAGAACACGGGCCATGTTCCCAGGTCTAAAGGTACACAGGTATTTCAATTAAAAAAAATGTCTTGGTGCTTGGACTTAGGCTCAGTTCACACCTTGGACACATTCTGAGTCACATATAGCTGATCAGGTGATTAAGGGGGCTTTATATTGCCTTACAAGAGTGTAGCAGCAAGCACCCTAGCATATCCCGTATGGCTCCTAGCACAGGTTCTCTGATCTGCTTTTCTAAAGGAAAGCAACTCAAAAGGGATTAACAATCTTACTTTAATCAATCAAACATGTATCATTTACCTAGTTCAGGGGAAAAAGACAGCACCCTGAACTTCAGAGAATACGAAGAGAAGTTACAAGAGAAAACACAATTCAGCAGGTGGGGCTTCTAGCTGTCTGACCATCACATCCATACCCAGTTAGTCACCAGAGAGAGAAGCACTAACATTTGGGTTGTCAAAGCTGGGGGGCTCAGCGGCTGCCCAGAGTCTCATCTGGTCAAATCAAACAACTCTTCCCCGAGTGAGCCCCCAAAGCAAAAACTCACCTCAGAGTTTATATAACCTTCTCCAGGGTCAGAGAACATCACAATCCTCATGACCCACTTGACTACAAAGTAACGAAAGTTGTGCCCTCCTGAAAAACAAGCCTCCTACCATAGGCTCCAGGTGAGCACATGCAGCCTGTTACGGGGCAGAATATATTTTCAAATCAGGAAAGGTCCTCAAGTTCAATTTAGGCTTATTAAGGGATAGGGAAGATCTTCAAATTTCTATTACTATTACAGGGAAGAATTTGACTGAGAAGAAGTTTGCTTAGGGGGAAGCTTGCTTAGGGGAGGCTTGCTTTCAGAAAGGCTTTCATACCTTTGGCACTGAGCCAATTAAGCACTGTGGGTAATGATGCCTTTTGCCTCTTAGTCTATTAGTTGAAAACTATATATGTACTGGGAGGTTGGTATTTTACTTTGGGACTCACTCATGGGAAGAAAGTTTCTTTGTGATTTTGCCAGCTGAGACTCTGGGTAGCCATTGTTGAGGAACTCTCTGGCTGTGACTGAACCCAGATGTTAGCTCTCCCTGATCTGGTGATTAGGTATCTCTTACTCTGTTTAGACAGTTGGAGCACTGGCTGTTGGATTCATACCTGTTTACTCACTTCTTTTTACTTATATGTATCTGTCTGTTAATAAATGCAAGAAAGTTATTCCCTTTAAAGCTGTCTTTCAGAAAAGCAGATCAAAGAGCCTGTGCTAGCAGCCCACCCTGTGTGCTAGTGTGGTTGATAATACACCCTCTGAAGTAGGTACACCCATTTTTATGAATGGAAAAACTGAGGTTGTCACTGTCAGTACTAGTCTGAGGCAGAACTTAGATCCAAGTCTTCGAGACTCCAATTGTAGCTCTGTATTTTCTAAAGCAGTAGTCTCCAGAGTGGGGCCATGGTCTATCCTCAAGGAATCTATAATCAGTCAGTGTGGGTAGATGATCACATCTCACCCTCCCTGAAATAGATCTCATTTTCTACAAAAAAAAAAAAAAAAAAAGGTTTTTCCAATCTTTCCTGATGTTAGTGTCTTGCCTCTACTGAATGTGTTCAATTTATCCTGGCTATATATTGTTTGTCCATAGGTGTTTGGACAGTTTCTCTTGTTAGACTGAAAGAATCAATTGCCTTTCAACTTTCTTTGTATCCCCAGAGCACAGAACAGTGCCTGTTGTTACATAGTTGTAACTTAATAAATGTTTATTGATAGATTGAATACAATACCCAATCATGGGGTTTGTCTCCGATAGAATGGTTCCTATACTTATGCCCTAAAGCTGTCTCCTCGTGTTTGAACACCCAACTTTCCTTTTCTGAGCAATTATAGCAGTAAACAGTGTTAGCTGAGCTACCAAACATCCTCAGGACCTGCATAGATACCATTTCAATTTCAATATTCAATGCAAATATTTACATACAGTTTATCTACCCATTGTCACCAGATCACCAACTGACTGGGTGAGGTTTTAATCTGAGGATAGGCTCTGTACTCTGGGGCTATGGCTAGTGTCTTCCCCCTTTCTCTTCATTGTCCTAGGCCACCTAGAACGCATCTGGGGTACTTGAATGTTTACATGGCTTGTATGAATTGAGAGCCATGAAGTCTCTTTATTCCACTTGAGGACCACCTTATCTTACTATTTGCTCTACAGACCCATGACACTGTCATCTGATCTAGAGGTATAATCTGAGAACTCCTGGGCCTTCCCATCTGAATTTCTGCTACACTCAGAAGATTGAGATTAGTTAAGTCTGGTAAATTAAACCACTCTTCAGTTGAGCTTTCTTTTATGTGTTGTGTACCTCAATTGCAGTATGAGATCCTGGACAACAGTGACTGTCTACGCTTCCCCAAAGGATTTAGCACAGTTCTTGGCACATAAATACATAATAAATACATTTTCATTCATCCATGTCATCTTAAGAGCATTCATAGATGGAACTTGGTTCTCAGTTAGGGTATAAACAGAACGAATTTGTCAATATTTATATAACAATATATTTCATCTTCAGTGTAAAATAAAAATAACCACTTGGAGATCCTAATATCTCAATTGCAAATAATCTATGAGAATGAGAAGTGTGCCTCATGTGTCTTAAGAAGACGAAACCAGGAGGCATAGCTGGTAAAGAGCCAATGAGTAATGAATTGGTCCCCACATTAAATAGGAGGAAGAAATCAGGCTAAATTGTGTTTGGGAAATTGTGACTGCTTTTAATGATGTGAAGACGCTCCCTGGAGTTAAGAGCAATATTTCCAATGTAAATAAACATTTTCCCAGTGACATTATATGGTTACAGATATTGGAACACCTAATCTTTGATGAACCGATGTTATAGGTGTCTCGAAGAACAAAGAGAATATACATAGTAAATATGATTACAATATAGAATATTTCTGATAAAGACATACATGTAAAGTGACATGAAGAAATATCTTTCAGAAAATGTGTCATTTGAAAATGAGGCAGGTAGGATTGCTATGTGGCATGAGGGAGGAGGAAAGCCATTGATAACCCACAGATTCCACTGGTACTCATGAAATACAAAATAAACAAGCGAACTAAGGGATGCTATCTTTGAAGAACGTGAACAAGAATTACGCAGTTTGAGAGAGCCTGGGTATGTTTTATGACCTGCCCCAATGCAGAGAATAGCTACATCTATGAGTTTACATGGCCATTACATTATTTTAAGCCTGAAAATTACACATATATGTGTATGTAGACACATATACATGCACGCATGCATATATACATATATGTTTATACGCACATTGGTCCCAGCTATCTTATAGAGGTTCTGGTTTTTTTAGAAAGTTCCTATGTTGTATCCATCTTTGTATCTTCTGTACATAGCCACATAGTTTTGAACACAATAGGAGCTTCATACATGAATACATCTTAAGGCATAATATATACACACATATATATATATTTATAGAGCAATATACAGTGAACATGGAACTGAGCCCTTAAAATTTGTTGCTGAAATGCTACCTCTTTATTATTCAACTAAATCATAATTAGGTCATAGAAAACAATAATCAAAATGGAAAAATGTGTATGTCCTGTTTATTAGAAATGATTACCTGCAAACATTGTACTATGTACCTTAGCCATTTCAACACACACACTTATTATACCTCAACACTATGATTTTGCAACAAGCTATAATTTATTTTTTCCTTTAACTTGCTGTTTGGAAACTTCCCTAAAATATGGACCTTTAGAAGAAAGATGTACTCTAATGTTTCCCTAATGGCAGTGGATAGAACTTTGGGTTTAGGAACAGGTATTTGTTATTATTAAGTTGTTCTTTTAATTTTGTCCAACTCTCCTTGGACTTGTTTGGGGTTTCCTTGGCAGAGATACTAAAATTCCTTGCCATTTCCTTCTCCAGCTTATTTTACAGATGATGATCTGAGGCAAACAGGGTAAAATGACTTGCCCAGGGTCAGACAGCTAATAAGCATCTGAGGACAGACTGAATTCATGAAGTTAAGTCTTCCTGACTTCAGGCCCAACACCTTGTACCACTTATCTTCCCATAGAGTCACAAAACCTGAGTTTAAATCAAGCTACCAATCTCTATTTGCTTTAATTTCCTCATCTGTTATTTCTTCTGTAAAAGAATTCTAAGCATTATATAAATGTTAGCTATTATTATTACTATTGGCATATAGCAATCAAATAATTAATGTAACATGCATGGGCTATTTTGTTCTTTCAAGGTGTTTGACATTATTAATAAACATGTTGGCATTGCTGTCACTATTTTACAGAAGAAAAAAATCTGACACCCAGATTAGCAAGGCCCAGATCAGGGATGGAATTAGGCTCTGAATGTCTCAGCTGTTCAATGTCTAAGCAGCCATGAAAGTCAGGGAATCTCTCTCCATTGCTCTTTGACAATCACTACCTTGTATTTACCAGTGCACTGAGGTGCTCTTATAAATATCTTCAACTAAACTACATCTGACAGCCTAAATGAACAAGGTACATATTGGGATGAAGCATCCTTGCCTTTTATGATGTTGGTTCAGGAACTATCCAGGGAGACAAAGACTTGAGGGCAGAGTAGCAGACTGGAAACAGGGGCAAAAATGAAGCATCCCAGCTTTCCCAGAAATCTTATTCTCTTACCTCTGCCAATCTCTTAACCTCTGACTCTGCCCTCAAAAAAAGCGCATGCTTGTCAAAGCAACGAGTTCATCAGTATCATTCACCAAGGTACAAGAATCCAACTACTTATGATCACAGTTGTGAGGATGCCTGTAGAGGCAACTAAACCAGAACAAGGAATCGTACAACTATAGCCAGGAACAGTAATTCTTAAGAAAATGTCTCCTGGGTAGAGAAGTCTGGACCATTTTACTGAACTTATTAATCTATTTGTTATACAATTTGGGGGGGAGGTTGGGGAAAGCGACCACAATCCTTAGAGTCCTCAGAGCTCACTGTGCAAAGACAACCTCTTTATTACTTAACTAAATCAAAATTAGTTCATAGAAAAATAATTAAAATGGAGGAAAGTACCACTAAATGATTGTAATTAAATGTGCGTTCTGCTTTATTAGAAATGAATACCCCTTCTGCAGCTATAAAACTTAGAAAATCAATTTTAGTTTCATTTAAGACCCATCCTTCAAGACCCACTTTAAATCTTGTAACATACATAACTGACGACCATCCCAGCTGGACATGATTTGTCCTTTATATGAACTCCGGTAGCAATGACTACGTCCTTACCTCCTGGTCCCACTCAGGGTGGGTACCTGCTGAGTGGGGAGTCAGCATGTTCACCTTTAAGTGTTGAGTCTCAGAATTATGAAGGCATCAGTTCATTGGAAGTCCCAAGAGAATTGTCAATATAAGAAGTCATAAATAAGAAACCAAAAGATATTAGCCATTAAAGTTAAGGGAGGGAAAGACATATTTTCTTTCCATGTCTCTTGCATTCAACCCCTTCTCTCCACTCACACGAAACTCATTATTTCACTAAACTACTGAAATAATTGGGTTCTTATTCTTTCTTTGTTTCATGGACCCCTTTGACATTCTGGTGAAACATTTGGATTTTTCTCAGAATAAATGGTTTATGTTAGTAAAAAAAAAATAATAACAATAACAGCCTCCTTATCATCAACAACAATATTTATAAAGTGCTTACGTGAGCCAGGGATATGCTAAGTGCTTTAAAAACATTATCTCATTTGATCTTTTCAGTACCTCTAGTACATAGGTTATTAATATCCTCATTTTACAGACTAAGAAATTGAAGTAGACATTAAATATCTTGACCAGCTGTAATGGAAATGCAAATTTAAAGATCTTCCCTGCCCCTAGGCTAAAGTACACCTGGAGCCTGGGGTGGGAGGCTTGTTTTTCAGTAGATACTTCTTGATTGGCCAGTGAGTCAATAAGGTTGTTACATTCTCTGAGCCAGGAGAAGGCTATATAAGCCCTGATGTGTAGCTTTGTTTTGGGGCTCACTTTGAGAAGTGTTCTGTGATTTGATATGAATTCTGGGAAGCCGTTGTCCTGAGCCCCCCAGCTTTGAAAAAACCCAGATGTTGAAACCCAGATGTTGACTGGGTATGGATGTAATGGTTGGACAGTTTGAAATCTGTCTACTAGATCTGTTTCTATCTTGATAATTCTGTCTGTGTACTTTGAAGTTCGGGGTGCTGACCTTTTCCCCTGAATAAGGTAAACGATATATGTCTGACTGATTAAAGTAAGCTTGTTAACCCATTTTGAGTTGCTTTTCTTTAACAAAGCAGATCCAAGAACCTGTATGGGCAGCCACCCTGAGGACGCTTGGGGTGCTTGCTGCTACACCAGGGTCACACAGCTAGTAAGTATCCAAGGCTGGATTTGAATTGAGGTTTTCCTGACTCCAGGCTCAGTGTTCTATCCATTGTGCCACCTAGCTTCCATCAAGGGTCATGGACCCCAGGTTAAGAAAGACCCCCCCAGTCCTCACTAATCACTTTGTTTCCAGTCTTTCTCTTTCTCCAATATATCTTCCTGACAGATGCCAAAATAATTTTCTTAAATCAGAGATCTGACCATCTTCCATAATCCTACCCCCCCAACACACACACACACACACACACTCACTCACTCACTCATTCACACTCACACACTAATAACATCTTCGGGAATGATATCTAAGATATCTTCAAATTTCATCCTTTACTGAGAAACCTGAGTGGTGAGGAAAACCAGAACCCATAAAGGCAGCACATTCTACTTTTGGAGAATCCTAATTGAAAGAAAATGTTTTCCTTACATTGAACTTAAATTAGCCTCTGAACTACTTCCCTTCATTGCTTCTAGTATTGTCTTCTGGGACAAAGCAGAAGAAATCAAATCTCTCTTTCAAATTGCAGCCCTTTGGATACTTGATGACAGCTACCATGCTGCCTTCCCCCTACCCCCCAGCTTAAAATTCTTAGTTCTATAAACTGATTCACTTATGGGATGGGTTAGTTTTCTCTAACTGCTCTACCTTGTTAATATACTTCCTATAACGTAGCATTCAGAAATAAGTATAATAGGGGGCGGCTAGGTGGTACAGTGAATAAAGCACAGGCCCTGGAGTCAGGAGGACCTGGTTTTGGATCGGGCCTCAGACACTTAAAGCATATACTTAAAGTATAAAACATAATGTCAGTAGAACTAGAGGACGGGTGTAATGGTAATGGGAATTTGAAGACCTTCCCTGCCCTTAACAGGGTAAATGTAATCACATGGAGCCTATGGTGAGAGGAGCTTGCTAAAAGGGTAAAACAGGAATGGGAGGGCAGGAAAGAGCAGGGGAAAACACAAACAGAGCTGGGAGCAGACAGCATGGAAACAGAGCAACCAACAACAATGAGTGAGAGAGGGGCATTTTTGTCAGTGCTCTCTGCATTGGTCACGTGTATAAACTTCTTGATTGCTATGATGGATTTGGCTTTCAACTTTCTGGTGTTTGAATAAATGTTTTGGTTCTGTCTTCCATGTAGAGAGTCTACTACATTTTGTGATTCACAACTACACCAGCATATTCATAGCTGCCATGGGTGCTGTGAATATCACATTGATATTACAAAGTGTCATAGCATGTTAGTGAAGCCCCTGGGAGAAGAGATAAAAGCACATCAATGAGTGGCAAGATGTATAAGAGGAGGGAGGACTCCTATCAGTGAGGTCAAAGATGCATTGGAGGATTAAAATGTAAGATTTTATGATTATCTGGTAAATTTCATTTCATTAGATGCCAGTCTATTGCCAGTCAACAGCAACTGTAGTATCCTCCAGAGATAAAAAAAAGTAACAAGTTTGGCAATCAAACCTTAAAGTGTTAGAACAGTACACTTTTTTTTTTCCTTAATAAGCTTTGTAATTACACATTTTCAAAAATCTGCTTGAGAGACAAATGAGAACTCTCATGCACACACTTACATTCTTTTGTTGTTTTATTTAAATAGAGAATACAAAACAATTTTGCTGATAAAGCAGTCCATTTACATTTTGAAAGAAAAGTAAATCTTTTCTCTCAGATTCCTTATGACATTTGTCTGGAAGATGGGCACCACACCGATGGTGCTTTGCTGCCATGGTGCCAAAAAGACAAACAAAAGAGACTGTATCAGCCTTGCTGAAGGTGACACTGAATGGGTTCCACAATGCTTAACTCTTTAATAACTGCAAAACTCTCATTTATAAACAGATGTGTTATTCTAACCATTGACCAATACTGGAACTCAGTAATCTTAGATTGCTCCAAGAGAAATATGATGTGGTAACCAAAATAGTTCATGTAATCTTGAGGAAGAGAGGAAGGGAAGGAGGGAGGAAACAAATACTTATTAAATGTCTATACTTGCTAAGGCATGTGACAATTGCTTTACACATACCTCATTGGATCCTCACAACAATCCAGAGGGAGAGTGACTATAATTATGCCCATTTTATAAGTCCGGAAATCAAGGAAAATACAGGGTAAGTAACTTTCCTGGGGTTATACAACTAGTGTGTGAGGCAAGATTTGAAATCATACCTTCCTGACGCCCTGCCCAGAACTGTATCACTATGTCACCAGAAAGGTCCTAACAAGACAAAGATCATTTCAAGTTGTCAACAATGTGGATAGTTTTGTGGCACTTAAGTTTTCTTAAGGTACAGGTGAATTTTAAAAAGACACATTGGAAAGGAATAGTAAAGGGGTAGCGGATATTGAGATCAAAGTCAAGGAGGCAGAAGGGCGCTGGACTTATAGGGAGACAGGAGAAAGAACAATCTCACTGGACTGCAGAGGATTTGCCGCATAGTAGGTAGAAATAAGGCTCAAACGGTAAAGTTATGCCAGAGTGTGGGTAGCCCTAGAGTGCAAATGGAGGTGTTTTTAAAAAATATATTTGCTTCTAAGCCAAACTTCTCTCAAGCCAGATGGTCTAATTTTATTACAAAATAATATTAATTGAACTATAAGAAAAGCTATGTATGCCTCACTCCTTTGTCAAGCAGCCTGTGATCTGGTAGGAAATGTACCTGATTTGGTACCAGAGAACAAGAATTCAGCTGCCAACTCTGCCTCTTACATCCTTTGTGATCTTGGGCAATTCCCTAATACTCTCTGGGATTCAGTTCCCTCATGTGTAAAAATGAGGGGTTTGACTAGATGGCCTCCAAATGTCTTTCTAGCTCTAGATCTGTAATTCCATCCAGATTAGAATTAATTCCATGGATAATTCTCGCTATACATTCAATATAAATACGTGCATCAGATGTAACTTTAAGGAAGTTGATTTTTTTAAAAGCAAACATATCATAATGTCTATATTCCAAACAATTTTATCATCTACAGAGTGGGCAAAAGGAATATCCTAATGTAGAAGGTAAGAAACAAGTGGAACTTGTTGTTATTTCTCATATTTAGGGTGTATGAGAAAAGAGTATATAAAACATGGAGAAAGGGATCGGGGGTTAGGCATTGGATGAAACTCACTTTTATCTGAAAGAAAGAAGGTTTGAGCACCCCTTCAAACAGAGTTTGGTATGGAAATGCGCCCAATCAAATACAGAAACATCAGGGCTGGGGTGTGGTGGTGAGTTGAGGGAGAATAATATTAGAAGGAAATAATTCCAAACAAATCAATCCTCTGAATTCTGAAAGGGAGAAGGGTAGTAATTAGAGCTGGATGAGGAAAGGTTTCATAATATATATATATATATATATATATGTATATATGTATATGTATATATATATATATATATATACAACTGATTTTAATTTCTGTCTTTGAAATCTACTGTCAACGTGACATAGAAAAAGTCACTTAACCACTCATTCTTCTAAGCATTTCTCTAAGTTAAATTTGCATAGAAGGAGTCAACCAAAATTGGTAAAGAGTTTCCTGATGTAGGAGTTCCACATACTGAATCATAGGTCTAACCCTGAAATGAATTTTGGGAGCAGGACTCTATCTTACAAGCCTTATTCATAGAAACAGCTTAATAACTACTAAATCTTTCACAAATATCATCTCATTTGATCTATATGCTAACCCTAGAATACAGGAGCTATTATTTTTCACATTTTATAGATAAGGAAACTGTTAAAATCTGTGCATACTTTGGGGTTTTAAGCTTTTTAAAAGAAAGCTTGTAAAAATCTCTTGTACTGAGTGCTAATTAAGTGTTCATAAACAAAACAAAAACTTATTTTATTGAAAATAAATTAGTTCTTTGAGCTCTTGCATTTTATTTTTCCATCTTTTATTGTCTACTACTTTTCCAGTGGTAGATGTTTATGCTACCTAAAATTTCATAACCACCAAAATTTCCTTTCACTTTCATTTGGCACAGAGAGTTAAATATAGCTAATATACACATAGACACACACACACACACACACACACACACACACACACACACCCCAAAACCAATAACAACCAAAAAAATCCACATCAAGAACATGACTTTCAAAATGAATAATGAAAAGTTGACATGGGAAAGGGTTCTTTAAAAAATATATGGTTCACACTTTTGATAGCATGTGAACAAACAACTGGGCACAAAAGGTCAAAAGAAAAATCAATAAGCAATGCAGACAAAAATATGTGCAGTTCTAAAAGCTCTACCTTTTCTTGGCAGGTCCCTTTGCTTTTAAAGCACAAAAAGGTAACACTAGTTCTTTCTAGCAACAGCTCCAAGAATCCCTCAATTAGTTGTCACAAGGAATACTCCAGATGCCGTTGATAAAATAGAAGGCAAACACTGTCTCCTAAAGCGCTCAGACTGTCTCACTCTAGTTAAATGAATGCCAGAAAAAAATGTTAAAAGTGTTACTGTGAAAACCTTCAGCTATATGGGATGGGAAGGAGAACAAATGCAAGATCCTTTCAAGCAAGAAAAGCACAAGTTACATTTGGTGGAGCAGAAATAAAGATGCTGTTTCTTGGGCTCCTTTGGGATTAAACAGTAAGTGCCAAGTTGAGCCAGTAAGAATGGAAGTCCATGCAGCAACTTTAATAGGCTAAGACATGTTTAGTGGAAAGGAAAGGTGATAGCCAACAAGGGGGAAAAAGATTTTGCCCTTCAACCATCTTAACCCCTTATGACATAGCAGGATTTCCTTTAGTAGAGTTGATGAAATTTTGGCATAGTCAACAATTTATGAAAAGTCTATCAGATAGTTAACATAAGACAGCATTGCAGTGAGTTTCTCCTTAGACTAGCACTACAGAGATGAAAGGACTTGCTATCGCCATGCCTTTCCAAATAAACAACAATAACCACATATAGAAAGGGCAATAAAAAATATGTCCATGTTTCAAGAAAACTTTGGAATTTCATCTTTATATTTCCCATACCTTGAACACAGTAACAGTTCGATAAATGGCCTCTGAATGGAAGAATGAATGATTGAAAGAATGAAATGACCTTGCTCTTGGAGATATCTTCATATTTATTGAGTATGTAGAACTTTAAAAATGGACACCTCAAAACATTTCCCCACTACTAACAAGTGCTAATTACATGCAGACCAATAAGAATATTTTGGTATGATGTGTGACTTTGGGGAAGTAAATCAATCTCACAGGGTCTTAGTTTCCTCATCTATAAAATAAAAGGGTTGAAATTAGATGATGTCAGCAATTCTGTCTAGTTTTCTGTCTATGGTCTTATGATCTTATGAAACTTCTAATTTTAAAATGAGCAGAAGTCAATGTCTATACAATAGTGATAATATTCATGTAAACAGTCCATTCAGTGAGAAAAGACTCAAATCAGTAACACTAGTACTTTATATGGACAAATCAGATGAATGATTCAATTTTTCATATGACTATGGTCATGATATAAATCTCAAGTACATAACAAATAAATAATTGCTTTGTGTTCAGTGTAATATATACATATATTAATACTTTCACACACACATATATACTTATATATGTACCAATATATTAAATATATCTTCAGAATAGTTGAAGATACTGAATATACATAAATATATACATATATATATATATATATGCATGTGGTAGCTAGGTGGTACAAAGGATAGATTGCTTGCCTGGAATCAGAAAAACCTGAGTTCAAATCTGGCATCAGACACTTACTAGCTGTGTGATACTAAATGTGTCTCTTAATCCTGTTGGCCTCAGTTTCATTATCTGTAAAATGAGAGGGAGAAGGAAATGGCAAACCACTCATGTATCTTTGACAAGAAAACTCCAAATGGAGTCAGACATGGCTGAAATAAAAAAAAAACATACGTACACATATAAATATGCATAATTTTACATGAATACATGCACACACTGTTCTCCATTAAAGTTCTGCTCTGATGCCTTACATATTTGCAGAATCTGAAAGTTGAAAGAGATGTCAGATGCTGTGTATTACAACTTGTCCTCCCCAAAAGTCTTTACTCTAACACATCCAACATTATATCACAAAACCTTGGCCTAGAGATTACCAACAAGTGTTCACAGGATTATAAAGTAGGAACTTTCTTTTCACTTTCAGATAATTCTACCTGAACGGATATACATCCTCTTTTCTCTGTCTATCCCTGATCCCAGACATCAATTCTAAATGTTCCTTTTTGTAACATCTAGCCCTTATTACTAGTTCTGTCATCTAGGGCAAATAGAACAAAAAGAACCCATTTTCCCTGACAGCCTTTCAAATAAATAAAAGACAACTATCACACCACATCTTCCTGCCTGAGTCTTCTACCTTTCCAGACAAACATATTCAGTGTCTTCAATTATTCTTTGATGATATGGACTTGAGAACTGTTTTCTCTCTTTGGGATACTCCCCAGATCAAAAATATTCATCTTAAACTGTGGTGTCCAGAATTGAACACTAAACACAAAACTCCAGAGATGGTCAGATCATGATAAAAAATAAAAGATAATTTTCATGGTCTAGAAAGTAATGGGGATGGCTCTCAATACTGTCCAAGGTAGCATTAACTTTTTTCACTACTGTTGACTGATTTTGAATTTACAAACCCCCACAGCTGATAATTTTTTCTTTCCTTTTTTTTACAAACAACTTTCTAACCACGAGTTCTTATCTTAAGCTTGAAAAGTTGATAAAAGAAAAACCAAAATTACTGAATTATAATTTTTTTCTTTTGAGGCAATGGGGGTTAAATGACTTGCCCAAGGTCACACAGCTAGGCTAAATTTGAACTCAGGACCTTCTGACTCCAGGGCTACTGCACCACCTACCTTCTCCCAGTACATCTTCTTAGAGGCACTCCAATATCAAGATATTTTGTAATATTGACTGAGTCATTCAATATATTAGCTACACCTCTCAGCATTGTGGCATTTGCAAGTTTGGTAAGTCTGCCATCCATGCCTTCATTGAAGTTACTGATAAAATATTAAATAGCACAGATATGCAGTCTGTCTTTCCATCTCACCTGTGCCTGGAAGCTTTGCCTCCTCAGTAAATTTGATAAACAAGGTATCTATCATATCAAGGAAGAGATATGCTTCTAGAACATTGGCGCAGACAGTAATTTTTCCTAAGCTATCTTGCTTCTCTCTCTCTTGGTTTGACTCTGGACTTTGCCATGTCAAATAAGTTCAAAATACTGATTTGTAATTTAATTCCATTTTATATTCAAACAATGTTGCACAGCTACATACACACATGTGTGTAAATATGTATATATACATATATGTGTACATATGTATATATACATATATAAAGTTATTGTTAAAATTATAAAATATATACCTTGTTTTCTAGAATATATTAATGGCTGTTAACACTGGATATAAATCAACTTATAATGCTGTACTAGTTGATTCTGAAGGTAGTGGGAGTTCATTTTTCAGAAGGACATGCTTCCCTTTTGAAGTGTTCATAATGAATGATGTTCAAAAATTTTGCTAAAACAAAAATGCAAAAATGCTACACTTTCGGTTATTTTTAAAGTATAAAGATATCTCATTCTTCTCACCATTTTTGATGGGGTTCAGATAGAAATGCTCCTATGACACAACTTCATTTTGTCATTATTCATTTTTATTTGGTATTCTATGGACTATCGCACAGAGTGATTAAATAACTTTTTGTAGTTGAATAAAAGTATTAGAATGCAAGCTCACACTCTGTGAGTTCACTGAAAACATCCTCAGTACATCCCAATAGTACAGAGAATAACAGTGAGAATATTTGCCTTTTTCTATGTGATTTTGATATCCTCTGCTGGGTCCCTTGTATTTTTTAAATCTTTTAATTCTGTATAGCTTGGGGAAAATTAGTGTTTGTCATGACAACATGTATTAAAAAGGTTACTCCTAAATTTTTGTTGATCAGGGTTATGTTTGGGTAAATATGGACAACAGTTTTTGGTTTGTGGTTGTCATCTAGTTTCAGTAAAATTTATAGATTGAGTTTTCCAGAACATTTTCAAATGTCTATTTCTAATAAGAGAATTTGCCATCTGTCAGTTCATGAAAAATATCAAGCACCTTACATATAATTCCCTTCACTAGGTTACGTCTTACAAGGCAACATTTTTATAGCTTATAATTATGTGCAGCATAGTTGCTACTATTTTCTTGCGTAAAGTACAGTTATCACTAAATCCAAGCTCCTTAAGGATTGCTCTTCTGTATTTTCTGGTGGTAATGACCTAGTCTTGAATTACTATCATAAGCCCCACCATTACTACAAACAAATCAGTATGAAGCAGTCATTTACCATTGCTTCTTTATTTGTTAATATATTGCTGGCTTGGTTCATACAGATGCTGCCCACATAGACTATTTCTATTCTATTCTTTAGTATTAACTGTAGTCATATAAGATCTACCTAGATTTATGATTTATGCTGATTTTGGTTATAGTTGACAAATACAGATTATATTTATGAGTTTGGTGAATTTACTATCACTCACTGAGGTGAGATGTTCATTTTTTTTTGGAGGGGAGAAGGCAAGGCAATTGGGGTTAAGTGACTTGCCCAAGGTCACACAGCTAGTAAGTATGATCAAGTGTCTGAGGCTGAATTTGAACCCAGGACCTCCTGAGTCCAGGGCCAATGCTCTATTTACTGTACCACCTAGCTATCCCCATATCTGCTCATTCTAAACATTTTTTTCCTGTAAGTTTTTAACCTGATTTTCATAGGTTCTGATAATATCAACTGATCCTTTTCATCTTTTGGAAAGAGGCAGTGTTCCTCTTTAGATAGTTGTCCTTTAGGTGACAGGTCCTGTTTTCATTATAACACATGGCATTTTTGTTAGGATATACTCACAGATCTGTTATGATCTATTTTATACTTTCCAAAGTCTACATCCATCTTGGTATTGAATAACTATTAATTATTTTAAATGTATTTTTTTTTCCTTTCTTCTGTGATTTCTGGATGCCAACACACCTCTCAATGTATCTTGCAGAGACATGTCAGCCACTTTTATGCTTAACATTTCTGGCTAGGAGAAAGCCAAAGTATTTGTAGGTATCAAATTCACTGATTCAGAGTGACTTCAAGATTCACACTTGAAAACATCCACTTCTTTATTTCTTTGTTATATATTAAGAGTTATAAGCTTATTGAGACCACATGATATTTTGATATCACTAGAGAAAAATTCAAAAGATAAGGAGACATTTAATGGATTTTCAGTTGAGCCTTGTCGCTTGATACTATCTGCATACATGAAGGGATTTCACTTTCTCTGTAATTTGGAACGAATATTTACTTCTGTTTGGGAGAGATGAATTTATGTCTGAGTGAAGCCATAATGGGATTAATTTATCTAATTCATAATAATGATTTTGTGGCATATATACAGAAGAGTTTTAATGTGGACAGCGGAAATATATTTAAGACTATTTCATATATTTATAATATATAAATATGCCATAAGTATAGAAATAAAAACAATCACAACAACTAATTGAATTTTTAATATTGTTATGATCCCTTTTTTAACTTTGGGTAACTTTTATATATTTTACATTGGGATACACTGTATTTACATTTTTGTTACTTTAGTATTTGTCATATATACCTGTTAAATTATTAGGCAGCTAGGTGACACATTGGATAGAATGCTGGATGTGGAATAAGGAAGACCCAAATTCAAATCCAGCCTCAGATTCAATATGAGGCTTATGCATTGAAGAACTTCTGTTTGCCTCATTTTCCTTATCTATAAGATGAGGATTATACTTCCATCAGTCTCCCATGGTAGTTTTAAAGATAAGATGAGATAAAATTTGTAAAGCATTTTGCAAACCTGAGAACTGTATATAAAAGTTAGCAAATACTACTACTACTACTACTACTACTACTACTACTACTAGGAGTCAGAGTCTCTACCATTTTTACAGTGTCTTCCTTAGAGCCTAGCACCTAAAAATTGAATTAATTAATGTATTAAATGAACACTTTTCAAAACTCTATCTTTTAATGCTCTGTCACATACAGTAGCATATCATCCTTATGACCAGGCATAATAAGGAGAGTCAGCATAATTCCCCATTTACTGAGATGAGGAAACTGTAGATTAGAGCGTGGAAGATGGATTTGTCTTGCATCACAAAGCTCATTAGTGGCAGTCAATATTAGAAGCCAGGTCTTCCAGGGTCTAAGACAATTATTTTTCTAGTACAAAAAAGAAAGACTTACTTAAGTTTTATTTTACTTCTCTCATTCTCACCAATCAGAATTAAATTCTGACTGTAAGGAGTAAAATAAATATTTTAAAGAGGAAAATGAAGCGAAGGAGAATAGGGAAGATTATAAAAGACTATTCCAACAATAAAATGAATGCAACTCTCTGTACACATACAATTATTATTTAAAGGGACTGAAAGAGATCTGTTATAGTGTCGTGGAAAGAACAGTGGCCTGGGACCCAGGGTGTCTTTAATAAGGGTAATTACTTAACCTCTTTAGATCTCAGCCGTCTCATCTTTAAATGAGGGGAATTTGATTAGATGTAAAGTTGTTTTTCCAACTCTAGTCATCTATGAACCTAGAAATATGCTTATGAAACAAGTTCCTTATCAGTAATTTCTGAGAAATTAAAGAGAACAAAAGAGGTGCTAGGAGATGGACAAACTTTGATTTAAATTTCAAAAAAAGAGGAAAAGATTCCCACTGATCCCCAAAATATAGTTCAATATAATGCTAAATTACAGAAAGTAACCCCCCCATCCTGATGACACTTTGCATTTACTATTATTTTATGGATTTTCTATTATCATTACATCAATACTCAAATGCATTTGTGATCCCCTCAGTTCAGGGATTCCTGATCCTTTGGGGGACATTACAAAGATCTTTTAATGACCCCAAGCTTCCCATGAAAGCAAGGGGTTATCTTTTCAATATTAATATTTTAGTGGTGTTTTTATATATCAGCAAAATATTGAAAATCACTGCCTCCAAACAACCCAAAGTGAGTATTATACAATGCAGAAGGCATGGAGAGGCATCTAGTGGCTTTGAGGAGGCTGCAATATATAACCAACGAAAAACTGCAGAGAAGAACAGGAGGAAAGAATATCAAAAGAGAATTGTATGATTGGGAAAGAACATGGAATAAATGTATGGCAAGATGTCAGATGGGCAGTCATAGTGACCCACTTACACCCTCACAATGTTGAGCAAAGGAAAGAAAGGCCTACATGGTGTTCAGTGATGAAACACAATGAAACTTTAGGAGCACATAGAAAAGAGTCACATGTGATCAGCAGATATGGATAGATTACTATCTGCACACGAATAAAATCTATTTTTATTATGTACTTCTACTTTTATCTGACATTTAGTTATTCATATGAAAATCAATATGATTATAGGGTGTATCTGGAAATGATAACCTTAAAATATTCATTATCAGTCTAGGTGGTAGAGTAGAAAAAGCATGGGACTTGGAGTCAGAAAAACCAAGTTCAAAATCTGTCTCAGACACTTACTAGCTGTGTGATCCTGAGCAAGTAAACTCTTGGTGCCTCAGTTTCCTTAACTGTAAGATAGAGACAATAGCGTCCACCTCATGGTGCTGTGACTATTGTGAGGATCAACTGATTTTTTCAAAGATTAAGACACTGTATAAATGCTCTCTATTATTATTTTGAACATAGAGAATACCAAAGCACAGCTTTCTTGTTAGACTTAATATGATTAAAATGAATATGAATAAGAACCAATATTTATGTAATATTTTAAGGATCAAAACAAGTCCAATAAGATTTATATGTTTATATATCTTCTTTGTGATTTATGAAGAACCAGAGAAATTGAGATTACATGTATTATCCTCATTTTCAGATGAGGAAAATGAGTCAAAAGGAAGTAAAATGAATTGCGCAGGGACAAACAATTAGAATATCTTAGATGTGGGTTTGTTCTTGACCTGTCTATATACTACACTACTACGCTGCTAAGATAAAGTAGTTCAACTTAAAAAAAACAACTAAAGATACATTTGATATCATATTAGTTCGAATGTAGAACACACTTCCATCTCCTACAGAAAATCTGACTTTAACTAAAAACTCAATGTAGCCGTTAAATTATATTATTTTTATGTGTGTATGTGTGTATAGATGTACAGGTATTTTTTTCATTTTACACACACACACACACACACACACACACACACACACATACACGAACACAAACATATTTCCTTTTCAAAGTCATATACTTTCAGAAATATAGACTAAATTGGGAGTGTCTTTTATTTAGATCAAAAGTATAACCATCAATACCATTTAAAAGAAAAAACATGAGAAAGTTACAGGTGTTGATTTCAGTTGACTCCCTCAGACTCTAACTAGTTTCCTTCAGATTTTCAGTGATCATAAAGTGGTTTTCTTTAAAATAAAAACAAGGAAACCAGTGTTGGTATCCCTCGACATTTTGGTGTGTTTTCCTCAGATGCCTAATAAAGACCCAGGTAATCAAGGCTAAGGCAAAAATATGTGTCAAAGGACTGTACTAACTACAAGAGTTCTTCTTTCCCTTCTATCTGATTCATTAGCACCCATCCCCTTAATACTTAGGATTTCTAAAGCATCCTTCTGTGAGGTCAGCCTATCAGGACAATTTAATTAAGGCCAGAATTGATTGTGGCAGCTAAAAGGGATCCGTATGATGCCATACTAGCATGGCAAAGCTAATATGGTCAATTGTGTTTCCTACATGTTTTCCTAAGATAAAGTTTTCCTAGAATATTGAATTTTACAGCAATAAGAAGGAAGCCAGCAGGACTAATCTATATCTTAATGAAACTCTGTGTTCCCCATTAGAACAACAGTATTTTATAGACAAGAGAAAATGTATTTGTATGAGAAGTGGTGCTAATGATGCTGTTAGTAGCTGCTCATTTATCAAAGCTCCAAAATGAACCTATATAACTTCATCTATCAACTGATATTTGTGGTTGTAGCTCTTTGTGTGGTTGGCTAGTCACCTTGCTGAGGGAGCATTAGGCCCAAAGAAGAAGGAAATGTTTGGGTAATGTCTCTGGGAGACCAAAAGACAGTTTAGGACTAGTGAGTTGGGATGAGCAACCTTGCTGATGGGATGCATTGTTCAAGTCCATGACCTCCACTGATGTCATTTAAACAACGTCCAAGCCCCACATCTATAACCAATTTCACATACCTCAGGCTAGTCTTCTTTGGTTTAAAATAATAGCAACAACATAACAACAAAGCATTTATACAGTGCTTAGGAGTGCCAGGGCACCTTACAATTATGGTTTCACTTGATCCTCACAACTAAGAAATAGGTACTACTGTTATTCCCATTTTCTAGATGAGGAAACTGAGGTAAACAGAGATTAATCTACTTGCCCAAGGTCACACAGCTTGTAAGAGAAGAAATTTGCACTCAAGTCTTCCTGCCCCCAGGCAGAGCTCTCTGTGTACTATTTTGCCCCTAAAAAACAACAACTGTTTTTGGACATATATTCCTCAAAAGACAGCTTAGTGTCTTTGATAGAAAACTGATCTTGGAGGCGGGAATTCCTGGGGTAAAATCCTGATTCTGACATATATTTACTCTGTGATATTAAAGGGCAAGTCATTTCACTTTTCAGTGCTCAGAAAACTCTTTAGGGCTAGAAGTTGCAGAGCAGGTACTGATCTATACTGGAAGAGGGAACTTCTTCATAGAGAATTCCTCCTAATTAAGAAAAAAATTAAGAGTCCTAGTTACTCTTGCTTCCACCCAGGGATGGGGGATTACATGACTTTGATAAGGGGAAAATTTAATTCCATCAAACCACAAGTTATCCAAATTCGGTTGAACAATTCTAATCAGTGATTAGCAGGATATTATTTCAGTGCTTCATAAATGGTTGGTTATTGCACTTTATTTAGATAGATTTCTTTTTTTTTCTTCTCCAAAACAGTTTTGTTAAGCAGATGTATCTATACACTACTGATTTGCAAGTGGAATGGTCATCTCCTAAGAAAGCTAATTAACTCTAGAAAAGTGAAATTTTAGTGAAATTGCTATATAACCAGGAAATAGAGGGAATTTTGCAAATGCATATGTATGTATATGTACATATATCTATATATACATATGTTTATTCAACAATGGTCATAATTTAATATTAATAAAAATATGGTGAAATAGTATGGCATGATAAAGACATTCGTGATTATATATATGTATATGTGTGTATGTGCATATATATATATATATATAATCACATTGATTTCAGTATAGATTTTTAAAGTTGGAGAGGAAAAATATGGCAGATATGTAAAAAACATTGGAAAGATATGAATCTAAATTTAAGCTGAATCAGGCCATGTTATGGTTATATAGTCTCTCTCCTCCTCACCCACTTGACAGTCATTTGATGAATGATGAGGAAATGACAGAAAATGATGCTGTGCATCAGTCTCCAATATGCATAGAAATGGATGATAAACAGGTACAATCTTGACATCCTGTAATGGGAATGTAAATTTTGAAGATCTTCCTTGTCCCTAGGCTAAAGTGCACCTGGAGCCTGGGGTGGGAGGCTTGTTTTTCAGTAGATACTTCTTGATTGGCCAGTGAGTCAATAAGGTTGTTACATTCTCTGAGCCAGGAGAAGGCTATATAAGCCCTGATGTGTAGCTTTGTTTTGGGGCTCACTTTGAGAAATGTTCTGTGATTTGATCTGGATTATGGGAAGCTGTTGTTGAGAGCCCCCCCCCGCCCTTGGCTTTGAAAAACCCAGATGTTGAAACCCAAATGTTGATTTGGTATGGATGTAATGGTTGGACAGTTTGGAAACCTGTCTACTTGATCTGTTTCTCTGACTTGATACTTCTGTCTGTGTATTCTGAAGTTCGGGGTGCTGACCTTTTTCCCCTGAACTAGGTAAACGATATATGTTTGACTGATTAAAGTAAGCTTGTTAACCCATTTTGAGTTGCTTTCCTTTATCAAAGCAGATCTAAGAACCTGTGTTGGCAGACACCCTGAGGACGCTTGGGGTGCTTGCTGCTACACATCCTTAAGTTATAGACATATAGTAATCATTCTCACTTCCAACCAACACACACTGATGATTTTTAAGTCCTTATATGGTTTACTTAATTACCCTTTTTGTGAAAAGGTTTCAAATATCAACTATTCATGAAAAGAAAAAGATAAAATACAATTTCTATACACCTTTCTTTCCAATATCTCATTTTTCAACCTAACCATGGATGGCGTTTGGGGGACTCTTTCTATTTTTAAAAATTATTTTATCCTTATAGGACCACATGAAAATGAGTCTGAAGATGGCTTTATGGGCTCACTATCTTTAACCTTCTCACAAGATTTCACAGCAATCTACATATTTAATGAAGTGTTAAATATTCAATTCCTATTTTGTTTTCTTAATGATAAAATATATTTCCTCCCTTCAATTCTTTCTTCAGTATATAACAGAGTAAAGATTCCGTTAGTCATCATTGCTTTATTTAAAAGTACGTTTTACTCCTTCCCCTCAGCCCTATAACATATCAAACAAAACCAAAGTGAATAGAAAATATATTTCCCTATAAAATAAGCTAATATATTTTTGAAAATATGAAGTCTCATTTCATACCCCTTTCCCAATAAAACCACGTAAACTAAAACTAATAAAGGTGCTGAATAACGAAAGTAGTGCCAGTCTTATATCTAGTTCTAGATTTAAAAAAATATTAGCATCATCAGTAATTGAGCTGTAAGAGATAGTAGAGCTTGTGGCTTTGTTCTGTAATAGTATTCTGATAGCCATTATTCATCACCATTACTGAACTTAGTGGTACTATCATGTCTCCTCTCTATTCCATGTAGATGCTAGTTTCAAGAACATCAAGGTTTGCAGAGCATTTAGTTATTTTGCTTTTTTATTGTGTATATCCTCTTATGACTGAAAAGAAAATTGTCCTTTTAAATGTTCTCAAGGATCATGTCATATCATTTTATTCAAGTGAGTATCCATTTATAAATCACTTACAAAAAATTGTCATTAAAAAAACAAATAACATTAATTTAAGAACAATTCAGTCCTTCACAAGAGGATGGGATTTTAAATTGCATTAAAAACCTACAAATCTCTGCTTAGATACTATGCTAATGAAATAAAAAGCTTGATATTTTATGTGCCTATTTTCTATATTTCAAACCAAATATGTATATGCTGACAAGGCTTGATGATGATGCCTTTCAATATTTAATGGAAACACATACACATAAACTTCTGTACACACACACACACACACACACACACACACACACACAAGACTAATGGATTTCCTCTTAGGGATATATAAAGTTCTAATGGAACATAATTGTCCCTGTCAGAGAAAAGAAATGTACCAACATGAAGCTTGTCATAGAAGTAGAAAAATGGATTTCCCTATTCATTATTGAAGAAATATGATTGATTAAAAATTGTGGAGATGATGAAGTTGCTTACTAATTCCTGCAGCAGACACTGCTTTTATCACCATTTACATATTTCCACAATTTGAAATACACTGGCTGCACTGATTTTTCTGGAAAGTGATGGAATGTAGCTGTAGTCAACTCTTGAAGAAGCATAGATAATTAACTTGGGATTTTTCTGAAGGAACCTGAGTAAACCTAGATAAAGATTAAAAAAAGGTAGGGCTAGGGAGAGACAGAAAAGATAGAGGGGAATTAAAAAAAAGAAAACCATGGGGCAATGGGGCAAGGAAGAGAGTAAGAAAAGAAAGAGTGAGAGAGAAAGAGAAAGAGAGAGAAAGAGAAAGAGAGACAGACACAGAGCCAGAGGAAAATAGAACCAGAGTTAGATGTCAATTGATAAATATTTAATGAATATCTAGAATGTTCAAGGTACTTTCATAAGGTATGACAAAGAAAAAAAAGATATATAGCCTGTATCATTAAGGTATTAAATCTAACTAAGGGATACAAAGCATAATTATATGAAAAAATAAACAAAATATTATAGAAGATGCTGAGAGTTACAGCTACGCATTACATTATTTACACAAGCTTTAAAATCTCAGAGGATGGAGTGATCCTTGTGCATTAGAATATTTTGGGGTGGCCTCATAGAAAAGAAGAGACAAGAAATTGGACTCGAAAATTGGTGAGGGAGTAGGGAAGAGGATCATGCCAGGTCAAGGAAAGGGTATGAACAAAATTAAAGAGGTATGAAAACAAAAAAAAATTGCTCTGAGGATAGTTAATAAACCCAGTTGAGTATATATATCAAATAGGGATTAGAAAGGAGAGTAGTGTGAGATAGGATGCAAAAGCACACTGAATTGTGACTGCAAGGGTAAGCACTTTTGACTTTATTTTGTAATAGGGAACCTTTGAAGTTTTCTGAACAGAAAGGAATATGACAAAAGAGATGCGTTAACTTCTTGCTACAATAGATTCGAAAGTTGGCTTTCCCCCACTCTTTTAATTTAATCCTTTGTTTTTGGAAATGCTTTATTTTTTAATTAACAGAAATATGTATTTTCTCCCTCTGACATTCTATTCCACCCGGAAAAAGAGGAAATCAAATTTCTTATAACAAATATGTATAGTAAAGCAAAACAAATTCCTTCAATGGCCATATCCAAAACAATCTATATTTTAATTTACTCTCTTAGGTCTCTCTGCCAGGAGGTATGGTATGGGAATAAATGGAATTCTATTGTGTGGCAAGAGATGAGAAAACAGGCAACTCCAAAAGACTCATTGTGGAAAATGCTATCCACATCCAAAAAAAGAAGTATGGAGTTTGAATGCAGATCGAAACATGCTATTTGTTCTCTCTCCCTCTTTTTTTTATTTCTCCTTTCTTCTTTCTCATGGTTCTGTCCATTAGTTCAAATTCTCCTTTATAACATGACTAATGTGAAACTATGTTTTGTTTCATTTTGTTTTGCAGTTGGGGTCGTGACTTGCCCAAGGTCACATGGCTAGTTTTTGTGTCTGAGATCAGATTTTAACTCAGGTCCTACTAACTCCAGGGCCAGTGCTCTATTCACTGCACCATCTAGACACCCCTGAAAATATGTTTCATATGAATGTACATGTAGAGCCTCTATCAGATTGTATGCTGTGCTGGGGTGGGAGGAGCACAGGGAAGGAGAGAAAATTTAGAAATCAAAATTTTATGGAAGTGAATGTTGAAAGCTAACAATAAATTAATATAAAAAAACATGGATAGACTTGCATAAAATAATGATGAGCAAAATGGGAAGAACCAAGACAATGTTGTAAACAGTAACAGCAATATTGTTTTAAGAACAAATTGTAGCAAGTAAGTCATTTTGATGATGATAAAATCCCAAATTAACTACAAAGGACATATGAAGGTAGATGCTATCTGCATACAGACAAAGAACTGATAAATAGAAATATATGTAGTAAAATTAGGCATCTCTGGGGGGGGAGGAAAGAAAAAATGTATGTAATAGCTTTATGATATATTTAAGAGAAATAGCCAGTTGTATATAATAGATTTACAATTACATCTGCAATAATTTTTTAAAATATTTTATTATGTCATGGAAATGCTTGTTCTATTCCATAAATAAAAAAGAAAGATAAGAAAACAAATTCTTTCAAGGAGACATAGAAAGACATATATGAACTGATGCAGGGTGAAGAGAACAGAATCAGAAGAACAACTTATAAGAGACTATTAATTAATAATATAAGAACAAATAATTTTAAATTTTATATGAACTTGTGGCTAGGTAGAACTGTGGATGGAATCCTGGGCCTAGAGTTAGGAATACCTGAGTTAAAGTCTGACCTAAGACACATGCTGGCCATGTAACTCTGGACAAGCCAGTTAATCCTGTTTTCCTCATATGTAGCTGGAGAAAAAAATGGCAAACCACTCTAGTATTTTTTCCAAGAAAACCCAAATGGCATAAGGAAGAGTCAGGTTTCATTGTAATGAAGATGAGTCGTAAGAATCTAACCTTAAAATGATGAAGAGTAGCAGCATGAATGATTGTAATAAATGAAAACAATTTGAAGACTTTAAAAAAAGAGCCAGTTTTAAAATGTCTATACCCCAACATAAAATATTGGAGAATGGAATTAACAGAACCAGGAGAACAATTTATGTTCTAACAATACTAAAAAAAAAAAAAACCTTTGAAACTATATGAATTCTTATTAACAAAATACTAACCATGATTCCAGAAGACAATAATGAAATAAGTAATTGAGCTAAAAAGATACCTAGGGGGTTAGAGGCTAACCCGACAAGTTTAAATTTTCCCTCCTTTTACTTATACTTCTTTTTACTTGTTTGTGTTATTGATTTGAGAGAATTAACAAGTTGTTTTTGGTATGACATACACAGCCCCAATATGTCAACCTCTATTTTCAAGGCAAATGTAATTGGTCGTTGTATTATAGGTTTTATAGTGTCCATTTTTTTTTCCATTTTCTATCTGCATAAAACACAGTACTTTGTATGTAGCAGTTAGTCAATAAATATGTTTGGTTGGTCATTCATGGTGATCATCACTGATACGTATGTAGGATGCAAATCTCTATTTATTAGTAAAGCAAAGACAATTTCCATGGGCTGAATAGTCATATCTGCACAAAAAGAAACTGATCCATATTCAAATGACACAGTCAGTTTGGTTTAGTTAACATCTGTTGAAAAATGATAAAGTTCAAACAATAGTTGCAAAAACAAAGATAATTTAAATAATCAGATTGTCTCTGATACTATTACTGTTGTTATAAATAGCTAGGATTTCTATAGAATTTAAAGTTTTCCAAAGTCCTTTATGTATGTTACTTCCCTTGATATTCACAACAACCATCTAGGAAGGTGCTATTATTATCCCCATTTTTATAGATGAAAAAAAAATTAAGCCTGAGGGAAGCTTGGTGTTTTGCCTAGGATCATGCAGCTAGTAAGTGACAAAATTCGGATTTGATCTAAGGTCTTTCTGACTCCAAGTCCAACATTATGTCCACTGTGCTACCTAGCTTCCTTTGAATGTCAGAGCTCACTGAAAGCTTCACATGGGCAGGGTAGTTGACTGGAAAAAACTTGGCTTTTGCATCCAAAGACTGATTATGTTCCCCAGATTTCCAAATTCAGATTTTGGCAAAGTTGTACCACTCTTTCAGCCTGTTTTCTTTTCTTTTGTGGTTTTTTTTTGGGGGGAGGGCAATTGGGGTTAAGTGACTTGCCCAAGGTCACATGGCTAGTTTTTGTGTCAAGTATCTGAGGCTGGATTTGAACTCAGGTCCTCCTGACTCCAGGGCCGGTGCTCTATTCACTGTGCCACTCAACCTGTTTTCTAACCTGTAAAACAACATGTTATATGGTTCATGTTATATGAATTCTAAGTTTCCTTGCAGCTGTTGCTTCCTGTGATTTCCATTTGAGTAATGAAAGTCATCTACTGGGAGCTATTGACACAGGAAGTATATGTGATGATTCCATGAAAGTAGTATCGGTTATCTGTCAGTAGCACATGGGGATTATTAAAGAGGTTGCAATGCTGTGGAGTAGGTGCTGGCTTTTGAACCAAGAGGTCAGGGTTCAAATCCCTACTTTACTACTTACTATGTAAACATTGTCCAATCCCTTAAACTCTAATAGAGTTCTTAATAGTGGTAAGATTTACTCAGAATTCGAGTTTGGGAGTCTAAGAATTTGAATTCCAATTTTTAGCTTCAAAATCTAACATCTTTCTCCTACACTACACTGCCTATATGGATCTTCTAGTAGCCTCTGCCATTCAAAGGCAATTAGGCATAACAGTGGTGATAGCACCGGACCTGGAGTCATGAAGGATCTTATTCAAATCTAAACTCATACACTAATGGGCAAGTCACTAAACTGCTAACTGACTTAGTTTCCTCACCTATCCAATGAGGAAAATAAGAGCCCTTACCTCTTAGGATTGTTGGGAGGAGGAAATGAGATAAGGCTTGTAAAGTGTTTTGCCAACCTTAAAGTATTATATAAATGTTAGCTATCATCATCATCATCATCATCACAGCCTAAATTAACAAGTACTTATAATTTATGCCATTCCTAGATTGCTGGAAGTTCTGATTTCTAGCAGAGTAGAAACAGATTTAATTTACCGTGCCCCAAACTTGATTAACATCATTCAAGGAGACAAGCAAGATGGACTGTGAAAGCAGAAACCTTGTGAAATATGAAAGACAAATCAATAAACATTAGAAGTCAAATAAACAAATGAAAATGAATTGGCACATATGCCTGAGACCGTATACCTGTGGCAACCAGGGTTGAACTAGGTCCGCAGGCATTGGAAGGCTTACATTGATTCTGTTAAAGTCAGGGCAAAGCAAAAACCATTGCACATAATTTACATGTAAGTTAATTTCAGATCAAGATGAGTTGGATTTGTGACTTTGGGATATTAGGAGCTTCCAGGTGATGGAACTCCACCTAGCAGGGTAAGTTGGCACCTTCTCTACAGTTTGTATCTCAGACAGTAGCAGAGTACTAATAAAGCACTATAGAGTGACTTCTTCCCACCTTTCTATGTTTTATTTATCAATTCAATGCATTTTTAGTTTCAATTTTGTTCATCTCTTCTTTGATTTTTAAAAAAGAAAATTGGAATTTGATATTTTATGTTGCTTTTATCTCTTTATAAATTTCATTCACAATTCACTGCCTGTTCTTTCTCTTTTGTTGATGAAATTGTTTAAGTAAATCTATTTTCCCTTCAGGATTAAATGACTTCACCACTATCACAGGTACATTGTGTGTCATAGGCAATGCAGGAACTCTAGCCTTCCTGGTTTCAAGGCTAGCTCTTCATTCACTCTAACAGTGCTATCAGACTCAAATAGAAACTGCCAATAAGCCATATAAGAGGATCCCTACAAGGTTACATTTTGTTCTAGAAAATCACAGATTAACATTTTCTGTTTCGTTGTATTTTTTTTAATATTATCCAATTGCATTTGAATATGGTTTAAGCAGCACTTTGGAGTGTTGTGGGCATGATGCCTGGAGTCCTTTTCTTTGATTTCAAGATATAATTTTGAGTAAACAATTATACTACAAAAGCAATACCATGGATCAGGGTATCTTAAGAATACAGTTCTATGCCCTTAGTAGAAATCTTCAAGCAGAGCCTACGAGACCATTGTTCTATAGTGTGGATTGTTACGCTGGGTGGGGTTTTCCATTAGGTGTCTCCTGAGTATCCTTATAACGAACTGGAAAGTTCTATGACCCTGTGCTCAGAGAATGCAAACAGTCAATAAGTAGGGATCCTATAGGGGTAAAGGAATAGGAATAGAGAAAGTGATTGCACTAAACTTTAGAAAAATTGTCAGGTTAAGAGTCAGAAACCCAATGATCAACTGGTTTCTGGAGATCTAAAGATCAGGGGAAAGATAGTTAAGAAAATAGATGAATGGATACAGAAGAAAAGAAAGGATTCAATTACTGAGAACTGCTGCTTCCCAAACTTCACCAGAGTTGATTCAGGTCCCTTCAATTTAACAGTCATTCAAGTAAGCCCTTACTAAGTGCAAGACACTGGAAGAAGATGGCTATAGAATACAGGTAGTTAGACTGTGAGTGTTAAAGAAAAAAAAAAGGGAAAAGACACAGTTTACAAAGGAAATAGCCCTAATGAACTATACCAAATTATGTCAAAATTGAAGGTTTTTTAAATGATCTCTACCTAAGTTCACATTTATGACCATTTCCAAAGTGAATATTTTGAACTTATTTTACGAAAGAGCTAAGATTAGATATTCTTTTCTGCCAACATTTAAAAAGCCCACGGGCACATTTTACTAGATTTTCATTGAGTATAATTTTCTAGTTATATATGTATGTGTATATATATATTTCAATATGAATTTGGTTATTTGAAAGTTCACCTAGTGTGTTGATTGAGAAACTAAACTATTAAGGACACAAAAGGAGACAAATTTAGTTGCTGTTGTTCAAAAATAAGTTAATATGGGAATCTGCCCTTTCAGTCTAGACAAGAAGATTAAGGTAATGGGAGAGAGAAGGGTAATATTTCAGAGTCAGAAGCATAGTCCTCTTGTTAAAAGTTCAACTAAAGAAGTGCCTGTACTTTTACACAAGAAAACTGTTTCACAAATACATGGAAAACCCAAAGAGACTACTTGAGCAGTTTATCTATCAATATGTCTAATTCACCAGAAAATGAAGTCACCTCAGTTAAAACACCAGGATTTTGCTAAACAGAGAACATGAATAAGCTTATCTAATGCCCAAGTCATTTTCTCTGTGATCCATTTGGTACCTTTGGAAGTCGCCTGGCTCTTTAGCTATGCTATTTTGTCATTATTCTCTGTATATAAATGTGACACTAATGAATCACCATCAACAGGGCATGTACTTTGAGCTATTTTTCACAGTAGTTGCTGAGCAATTTGTGCTGACCTAGCTTTACCCTGCCCCTCCTGTGAGTAATACCATTCATTTCTGAATCAGCTAGCTGTGGTCATGGAACAGGACTATGGTATGAGAGAGATTTCCTCAATGAGTACTTTCATTTCCTCTAGTAATCATTCGTGTCCTACTTGAAAGTTTTACATTGAAACTTGAATATAAAATTCTTTATATAATAAGACTGCCAACCCCTGGTCAGTTCACCTGCCAATTCCTCCACAACAGAGGTTTTTAACCTGAGGTCTTAGAACACTTGTGTGTGTACATATCCACATCCACATCCACATATACATATACATACTTAAATTTTGCCATCATTTTGGTATAGTTCATTAGAACTATTTCCCATGTATGTATGTGTATAAACCCATATACATACACACATGTATGTGTATAAATATATGTGTATGTGTATAATATATATATAATATATATAATATATAATAATATATGTGTATGTGTGTAAACATATGCATATGTGCACATGGAAATATATACCCACATCCACATATATAAATTTGGACAACTACATTCCAATAATACTAATTCTATATTTTATTTTATGCTGAGAAACATAATTTTGAAAAGGGGTACATAGGTTTAATGTGATTGTCAAAGGGATCCCTGACATATAATTAAAAAAATATATACATATATGTATATATATAAAGAACCCATATTCTGTATAAAATAATTTCAAGCCACCCAACATTATGCTTATGAGTTTCACTGCAGTATTAAACCCAAGAGGGCTACACATAATCTTAGTCTGAGACAGAAAAAATAAGATGTCTTGCAAGTTGGCATGATTAGTCTTAATTTTTCTTTGTTAAGTGAAACATCCACTGAACCCTTTTTTTTTTTATTCCTCATCATTAATGGCTTGGTGATCACCTGGGCTTCTGAAAGGCTATGTCAATCATGAAGAATCTCTAGCAAATCCAAACAAGGTATGAAGTGTTTAAGTAGCAAATCCTTTGTCTTTTGTTAAAGGATGATTCTGCCAAAATTTAGAGATCACTGAGTTGCCTCAGAGTGAAGAATTTTTTTTGGCAACTATAGAAGATGATCTGCTGGGTTGTGGAGGAGTTATAGTCTGCATCAAGGAAAAAAAAAACAGCTGGAAAACCCAATCATAAATCTTTGAAGTTCAAAAAAGGGCCAAAACTGCTCTTTAGAACATGAAGTAGAAAGTGAGGGACCTCTAAGAAGCCATAAAAAATGATGTGGTCTTTCACTAGGTGGGTTTGCCTTTTATAACATACATAGTAATGTAAAGCTTTTTCTGAAATTATAAATTCTTGTATACAACTAATTCTTATGCTGACTCTTCACTCCACCTACCCCTGATCCCTTCTAAGGGATTTGCTTCAAATCATTGGCTTACTAACAGATACTAAGGGTTGTTTCTTTAAAATAAACTTCTAAAACCTAGAGTCCACTTGAGGTAAATGAGAACTCTAGAGATTATTCAAAGGAGAATTTGGCTTGCAAGTCTGAGACTGTAATGGTTCATGCACTAGCGCTGATTGCAGTAGGCCTAGCTTTCAAAGTTCAAAATAATAATTGCATTTGGTCACATTTCTTTCATCAAACGTATACAAATTTCTTCATCTGTATTACATTTGGTCCAAAATAAATGAACTGGCTTCTTTTTTTATATATATAAATTTGTGAATCCAACCATAAATGTAATCAAGTAGAGAGGGCCCATAGAAATCTATAGCTTTGGCCTAGTCTATTCAGAATGATTTGAAGGCCTGAGTTATTCTATACAGAAGCAATTCAGCCCTGTGTGGCTGATCTGCATGTAAATACTCCATCACTCCAGTTTGCAATGGGAATAGATTTTGCAGCTCCAACTCCAACTGGCTCCATTTGTCCTACAAGAGAGCATTGGCTGAAAATGGCGGTTTGCCCTCCCCCTGGACCCCCTGCAAGAGTTACTTCTACCTTAAAACAAAACAAACAAAACTTCTGTAAAACAAATTTTAATATATGCTAAACTTGAGGTGGAGGAGCAGCATCATTTGAGTTTGCTTTATACACAGAATTACCTTTTATGTGATTTCTGTTTGCATATGCAAGTGCAGAGTCTCTAGAGAGTTCATTATGCAGTTGGCAGGCAGTCACTTTTCTATTGAATGTTAACCATCTTATACAAAAACAAAACCCAACTATTTAAAATCCATTTGCATTTTCTTGGCATCATCTTTCATTCAAGGCAATAAGAAAAAAAATGAGAGGGTGTTTTCTTTTAAAAAATGGGTACAGTTTGGAAATGAAGCATTGCCAAGATTTGATATAAATGCTACCAACTGGTGCTACTAATGAATATTTGGTAGAAACTCATTAAATTTACATGAAAATGAGTATATTATGCTTATGTTATTATTTCCAAGGGCCATGGGACATCAGTATCTAGATGGATATTTGACTTGTCCTCCTTTCTTATTAGTGATTTGTAATAGAGCTATATGAGCCAGAGTTTCATTTACTAAGCAGGGAGCTGGGGGTGGGGATTAGGGGTGGCAGAGGGATAAACTGTTATTAAATTCTGCTTGAAATGGAGAGGGAATGAAAGGTTAGGAAAGAACATGAAATTTCATGGGTGGGACCAAAGGAGAGAACATGGCCCTAGTATACTGTGAATGGAAATCAGAAAAATCAATATTCAGAAGAAGCAAAGAACGCAGACTGAAGAGACAGAAAATTGAGCAACACTTCTCAATAATTTATTAGAAGGAAAGCAAAAAATAGATAAAGCTGCTTAACTGTATTATGTCAGTTTAATATTCCTGTTGGTAATTGTTCATTGCCAATTAACACACTAGACTGGTCCATTATATCATTGTTTCAGTTGGGAATATAGATAAAGCAATATTAAGTTTGAACAATGAGAAAAAGAACCCATATAACCAAGTTCTCTACTCAAGATATGCCACATGGTAACATTTTATTTTCATGGTTCTAAAACATAAGGTGATTTATTTTATAAACAACAACGACAACAGAAAGATAGTTCCAATATAAAGACTATACTTTAGAACAGAAACAACACATGGGATTGCACAAAGGAAAGCGAAAGTGCAATGTTTTATACATTCTTATGTTAATCAATGAGAACTTTAATAATTCTTAACATCATTAACACAGAATTAATGAATTATCTATAGAGATGTAAAATATAACTTTATCTCTCTGTAGCCCATTGAACTCTCTCAGAATGGAATGTTTCACCCCACTGGATTTTTTCATCACATATAAATATTTTAAAGAAGATAAAATATACATCAACTTCTTCAAGCTAAGATTTTACATTGTTTCAAAAAGCATGTCCAGGGTCTTGTTATTCAGTGGGTTCAGTTTAATTTTTAAAATATATTTTAATGGAATTTTTTTTGAATCATTGGAGCCCTAGAAACCCATTTAAAGGAAAAAAAAACAAAAACAGAAAAGACCTCTCCAGACACTGGGATGCTATTGATTCTATGAATCACTCATGAGCTAAAGGACAAGTAAAAGGAGTGAGATGGAAATTTTTTAAAGGGGGAGGGGACAAGGGCCTCTGAAAATATAAGCCAATATTCCATTTTCAATTTTGAAATTATATGACATATAAATAATAATGAGATACATGAGGGTATGAATAATGTGTATAAAACTTAACTATTTGATATCTATGAGCAAATAGGCTTCTAAGGGAGGTGAACCATATAAGGCAATAAATGTTATTTTCACAGCTCAGTGGTCTATTGAGAGTGAGCAGCAATATTTTCTCCTTCAGCTCCAAGACAGAATCGTGTCTCCATGGGCCTGGTGATGAGAGAGGAAATTATAGCCTAAACTTGATTCTCCAGATTTTCTTGAAGGACCCTACACCATGCATTGTTGAGCATTACATATAAAGAAAGTTTTAAAAAGATAGCATAATCAAAATCTACATGTTTCTTCTATCCAATGTTTTCTGAAATATGATAGTCTTGTCTCAAGGACATTTTAAAAAAGTTCTGTTTGAAGGAAACTGGATGATTAGTATTTGGGTGGCACTTTCTCTTCAATCTGCACATACTACGTAGTCTATTACATCACAATTTCTTTCATTGATTCTTCCTTGACCCTAAAAATGGAAATGCACTCAAGATTGTGGATTTGTCTCTCTTCTATTCCCTTCTCTCTTATCAATCTAGCCAACAATATCCACCAAAATGCTTTTCTTTCTTCTTTTACTACACAAATGATTTCCCCAACCAAATAGTCATCCCTAGTTCCTGTCTTCAGTACTAGCTTTGGATTTCCAATAGCCTGTGGGACATGCATAGGAGGTTTTCTTGTTTTGAAACTTTTTAACACTAATGCCTGGCACAGGGCTCTTCATATTGTTGGGCTTAATTCACTCTTGGAGAATTAAATTATTCAATTGAATTCTACACATGTTTAGTAAAGACGTACTCTGTTAAAAGCACTACATACTTTGAGGATACACAAACGAATAAGGAAGGATTCCCTGCCCTATAGAAACTTACATCAGAGAATAAAAGATAAGATAATAAAAACCACTATATGCAACAAAATAATTAAAAGTAGCAGTTTGCAGAAATTTTACAACATGTTAAACCTCATCTTTACTGTTTACTACCCATGTAAACTTGGGCAGTTACCTACTTTCTCTTGAATATCTGTTTTTTTTTCCTTCTTGATGTCTTTCAGGACTAAATCTATGAAATTTGACAATGGGGTAAAAGGTAATCATTTATTTATGGATCTTACTTGGAGAAGGAAGGAAGAAGTTTCTTCTTTTACTCTCTGTTTACATTTCAATGTCATTGACTACAGAAGAACTATATAAAGAAACCCAGGTTTTCTTTGAGACCAGCAGAGAGATTTACTTTGGAAGGGCCATTTTCTCCTTTCAGAATATTTATTTCCTGGTAGATCAATGATGTAAAAGAAGTACTAAGGAGACTTCTGAAATTGAAGGGCTAGATTGCAACACAAAACCCAAGTCCAATAAGAAGGGTGCTCACCTGAATTTTCACACTTTCCACACTTCTTTTCAGATTCATTTGCTTTAGAAGCAAACTCACTATCAAGTTATCCAATAATCTGAAGAAACTTGAAGACAGAGATGGTCATTTTATCAGTCTAAATTTCTCAGGATTAAATCAGAGGAAATTAAAATGATGTCCTAGTAGTGCCCCCTGCCTTTTTCAAATGCATCTATATTTTAAGGCTGTTTATGAAAGCTTTATGACTGGTAAAAGAAAGGATAACAACTCAAGAGTGGGAACTCTTGTTTCTAAGGACTGAAATCGGACCATTAAGAGCTTCTCTAGTTCTCCTCTCCAATAAGGAGGGAAGGAAAGGGAAACAGAAATTTTTGTTCTTTGTGATCTACATCTCTCCATCAGAGGTGACAATCATCACAATTTATTTTTAAAAAATAGATAATTCTTCAATGTTAAGGCTTTCAGCACCTTGATGACAAAACAAAGAAGTAAAACTCCTTACAAAGCAGGCTCAACTTGAAATTCAGAAAGGTGCAAAACCTGCTGATTGCCAAACTATTTGATTTCACTTAACATCTAATCTACTTCACTAAGATAAAGAATTGTCTTTTAATTTGTCTGCAGAATATCCCATGAAGCTAAAATACCAACTAAGGACTTTTATATATCTGTTGACACATCTAACTATTGATGTTATTGATGGAGCCATTAATGAAGTTGTGCTAATTCAGCTGGAAAATTGGGGATCTACAAGTCACCTCACTTTATTCCAAATCTGTCTTTGGAAGCATTTAAAATGGCTTGCCTCCTAGATCAATGTGCAGCTTTCTAGTTTAAATATAAGTTAGACTGCCTATGTTATGTGAATTATGAGGACAGATGGCTTAAAGAGTTTTTAGTTTCCATTTGGTCAAGAATCCAAATTTTTGATAACCATTGTGAATATTCCATGGAAAAAGCTTGTTAAATATTGTCATATTCTCAGAATGAGAGCTTTCCAGAGAGTCTTCTAGATACCTTGTCTGGAAGTTCCAAGTAGGTACATGAAGGTACATGAAAGCAGAAACAAAATAATGTGAATAATTTCAGAAGTTCCTAAACCTCTGAAAAGATTTGTTTGAGTTGAGAAGTCCCATAAAGATGGTCAGGAGGATCAAATGAGAAGTGTTAAGAAAGAGAACAATGAAAGATTAATGAGTAAGGAGGAAAAATGAAGAGAGAGAAATCCAGAAAGAAAAAAAAAACACAAAATGAAGCAATGAAAGAAACATTCAAGTGAGTACCAGCAAGAGCAGGGACACAGTCAACTTCATCTTTATCCACTCTCCTTTCCTCTCTTTCCCTACATTGGTCTGCCCCCTGATCTTTCCCAGAGAATAGACAAAAAACAATATATGAATGAAAATATTGGAAAAATCTATCTGCTGCAATGAATACATGGAAACATTTTACAATTGACCTTAAATATTCCCCTTTTGTGCTTCTTTGACCAGGAACACCATTCATAAATAATAATAATAATAATAATAATAATAATAATAATATGTGGGATAGAATATTTTTGATACAACAGTGATATTTCATGAAGAGTCTGTAGATGCTGCTAACATTAACCAAAAATTGTTTGTTGTCAAAATAAAGATTAATCTGGCATAGTGTTTAGTATAACAGACTTGATGTCAGAAAGATATGAGTTTGAATATTGCCTTGGACACTTACTAGCAGTGTGAATTTGGATGAGTAACTTAACCTTCCAGGCTCATGTTCCTTACTTGTAAAAGAACATTGGATTGTTTTATTGGATTATTATAACATATGTCAAGTGCTTTGGAAGCTATAAAAATTCTAAATCCATAAATGATAGCAAGTTATTAACTACTACTGCAAAGGTCCCCTTTTTCCTTGAAAAAAGATTTCAACAACCCTGGAAATAGACATTCACTATTTAAAAAAAAAATTCAATTCTAAATCTGTTACTTTGTTCATGTTGGTTATTCCTAGGATGGAACTTACCTCCCTACTGAAGCACATTGGTAAATTATAGTCTTCAGCAAAGTGCATGGGATACTGAGAAGTCAAGTTTCTTGGATAAAGTCGCAGAGCTAAGATATATCAGAGGTAGGACCAAGCTGTGTCTAAAGCCACCCCTTTGTATCCTTGTTCATGCTATCTCTTGAATTGTGTTGTCCTAGAACACATAGCACTGTGTTTAGTTTAAACAAAATGGAAATACAGGATCGTAGAATTGGAAGGGATATTGTGGACCATGAAGTTCCAAACTTATTTGGCCTACTACAAATTTCCAAAAAATTATTCAGCACCCGCTTCCCCCCAAAAACCCTTCTCTTTTTGAACATTTAATGTTCTTTTTTAAAAATTTACATCAATTCAATTAATATAAAAGGTTTTTTTTTTAAATGACACATGTTAAATTTAATAATTAGTGTAAATTTTTGTTTTTTTCCTGCATTTAAATTTTCATGATGCAGCATTATATCATATAACCATATGTCATCATATTGTAAAAAAGTCATCAGACACACACATATTTCTGTTGACTCATGCTGGACTTCCCAACAATGTTAGACATGCTCACCTGCCAACGCTTGCTTGGTAAGACCTGTCAGCAGACTTGACCACTGATTGGTTATAACTTGTATTTTGTGTGTTTATTTGGAAATACTTGTTGAGGATGTTTCAACGGGGATATTTCTTACGACACACGGTGCATCTATTCTCTTATGGAAGTCTTAAGTTTCTGTAATTTGTTTCTTATAATGGGGAAATTGCCTTTGATAAAAATGTCACCGACAAATCTAGACTATTAGGGGACAACAAAAAATTAGACCATCATCATTTGGTGTTATTAAAATAAACTATAACAAATCTCAAATTATAACTGTATAACATGAGTACCCTTATGAAGATACATCATGTATCTCCTGTAGCCATGAGTACCACAGATATATATATATAGTTCAGTATATCTGGATCATTCTGTTTTCAAAGCTTCTAAGAAGTAGATCTTAAACTTCCATGAAGAAGGTGGGGAAATTGGGATATAGAATCACTTGCCCTTGACCAACAAGTAATTTTGTTTTGTTTTGCTTTTTAATAGAAAGAATGCAATGCTTTTCATTATATTTAGTCCTGAAAAGTTCAATAAGAAGAAATCCAAACTATCATGATCTGTTAGAAGTTTTGACGTCAGTAATCTCTTCTAAGGTCATGGGCTAAGGTTGAAAGAGAAGGCAGAGGGTGGCTAGGTATTGCAGGGAGTAAGAGCGCTGGCCCTGGAGTGGGGAGGACCTGGGATCGGTTCCATCCTCAGATAATTAGCACTCACAAAAAAATTGGCCATATAACCTTGGGCAAGTTAACCCCAATTGCTTAAAAAAAAAAAGAAAGAAAGAGAAGGCAGAGGGATCAAAAATGTTGCCCATGGAACAAAACACTCCCAAGTGTTACATAAATAAATTAAAATGTAATTGGGAAATATTTAACAAAATGAGTAAAAATAAAATAAATTTTAGATATTATACTTTAATGTAAATTTAAATAATGCTGAATTTACCTTAAAGTCAATATGAGGCCACAGTGATCCTCATCTATGGTTTAGTCACCACCATTTCTACTTAAGTTTGACCCCACTGGTGTGAGGGATAGGAAAAAGGCAAGTTGTCTCACGAATAACTCAGGAACATATGGAAAGAATACATTCAGAAGATGGTTTCACTAGAGTAACTATTTCAGCCCATATGATTGCAAAAAGTAAGGATGTGAGACTGAATTGTCAGAGACTGATAAGAGAATCATCTATTGGCTTTAAAAATGCATTACATTTCCAAAGCCCCAGGAATTCCTGTTAAAATAGGAATAATTTAAGAATGAAATCTAGTAACTTACCCTAAAATTTGAAATCATTCACCTTACTTATTATAAAGTTAATATAGATAGCAGATTAAACTGATTTATTTTTTTAAAGGCAATTCATTATATACACTGAGTATTTAACCCTTCTAGGAAAACCTCAATATTTTGTCTCCTTTCAAAGTGATATAAGGAAAAAGAAATCTTGAGAGCTAAATTATATCATTTCAAAATTAATTCTTGATCAGTTACATTAAAGAAAACTGTATACTGGGAAAGTCATAGCTCTTTCACATGTCAGATGCTAAAAAAAAGTCATTCTTCTGAGGCTTCCTTACTGGTGCTAACATTACAATAAATTTCAAGTGATTATTCATATGTTCCCTCCACATTGTGTCCTGTTACAAGGCCATTCCAATCAGGAACCACCTAAGATGCTTCAGAGGTTAATGACTCCAGAGAGCACTTGACTAATCACCTAAATGACCTGTGGAATCCTCTAAGCTTTTTAGGTTTCCCATGGGGGTAAGAAAGAAAGAAAAAAGCAAGAGTAACCTGCTGCTCCTAGAAACTCTACTTCTTTCTAATGAACTGGCATCATGGGAATTCAGTTGTCCCCGCCTTCTTTATTGAGCCAGTCCAATTATATTTGTAGGTCACATAATCTGGAGGCACAAAATGCTATCTGAAGGAGATCATTTATCTCAAATATAAAAGCATTTTATTTTGGGGGTATTCTTAGCCCTGCTGGCCAAAACATCATGTTTACCAATGTATTACTATGCAAAGAGACCACTTTTTTCCCATAATTTTTTTATTAACTTCTGATTTACATCATTAAATTCCACTAGATTTTGGATTACAAATTTTCTCCCCGTTTTTCTCCTACCCACTGCCCCAGAATAGCAGTCCCACAGGATATCCCCTCCTTCAATATGCTGTCTCCAATATTTTCTCCCATACCCCTTTCAACTTTTCCAGTAGGGCATGGTGGATCTCTATGCCCCAGAGCCTGTATATCTTATTTCCCAATGACATTTAAATAGTATTAATAATAATAATAATAATAAAAATTATATATATATATATATAATTTCTATTTCCTTCAACTATTTTCATACTGAGAAGAGCTTCATCAGTTACAATTATTGTTTTTCCATGTAGGAATGTTAATAGTTCAACTTTGATAAGTTCCTTATGATTTCTTTTCCGTTGACCTTCTCATGCTTCTTTTGCTTCTTGTATCTGAATGTCAAATTTTTTATTCAACTCTGGTTTTTTCATCAGGAATGCTTGAAAGTCCTCTATTCCATTGAATAACCATATTTTCCCCTGAAACATGATACTCAGTTTTTCTGGGTAGGGGATTCTTGGTTTTAATCCTAGCTCCCTTTGACTTCCTGAATATTCTATTCCAAGCCCTTCAATCTCTCAGTGTAGAAGTGCCAGATCCTGGGTTATCCTGATTGTGTTGCCACAATATTCAAATTGTTTCTTCCTGGATGATTCTCTCCTTAATCTGGGAATTCTGGAACCTGGCTATAATATTCCTAGGAGTTTTCTTTTAGGGATCTTTTTCTGGAGGTGATCGGTGTATTCTTACAACCTCACTTTTGCCCTCTGGTTCTAAAACATCAAGGTAGTTTTCTTTGAGAACTTCCTGGAGAATGATTTCTAGGTTTGTACTTTGATCATGGCTTTCAGGTAGTCCAATAATTTTTAAATTATCTCTTCTGTATCTATTTTCCAGGTCAGTGGTTTTCCCATGAGATATTTCACATTGCCTTCTATTCTTTCATTTGTTTGGATCTGTTTAACAGCATCTTGATTTCTCATAAAGTCATTAGCTTCCATTTGCCCCAGTCTAATTCTGAAGCAATGATTCTCCTCAGTGAGTTTTTGAGACACTTTTTTCCATCTGGAAAATTCAACTTTTTAAGGCATTCTTCTCCTCATTGCCTTTTTGAGCCTCTTTCGCCAATTGACTTAGTCTGTTTTTTAAGCTGTGATTTTCCTCAGTCAGGCTGTTGACTTTTATTTCATAATTTTCTTGCATCATTCTCATTTCTCTTCCCAATTTTTCCCCCACTTCTCTTATATGCTTCTTAAGGTCCTCTATGGCCTGTAACCAGCTTGTATTTTTCCTTTGAAGCTTTTGGTGCAGGAGTTCTTACTTCACTGTCTTCCTCCTGTTCCATGCTTTTCTCCTTTTTGTCCCCAAAATAAGAGTCTTATGTTGGAATCTTCTGTCTGCTTTGTTTCCTTTGCCTGGTCAGGTCGCCCCTCAGTCACTTGACCGTTGGGCTTTTTGACACAGTAGGACTCTGCCACCAGACAGGGGAGCTTTCGTCCCAAATGCTGGGGTTTTCTCAGCTGCTGGAGGTATTAGATGGGTGCCCTCTCTGAGGCCTCCACATGCTTGGGCAAGCTGGACAACCCCCGCCCCTCCCCAGTACCTCTACCCTAGACTGCAATCCAGATCCAAGAAGGTTAAAGCAAGAGTGATTACCCCTCAGACTGGTTGCTTGGTCCCCCTACACTCTGAAGGCCAGGAGCTGAAGCTGCCAGGTGGGGCTGGCTGGCTGTGCCAGGTGTCTCAGCAGCTTCTCACCCCAGGGGCAAAAGCTGATACACTCCCACTTATTGGGTCCCAAAGTCCATACTGCCCTGACCTTTCACTTTGTCCTTTGCATCTGTGTGTTGATAATTCTGGAAATGGCCACAGCTGCTACTGATCTGGAGTCCCACAGGCTGGCAGCTGGTCAGACGCACCCTGGGGCTAAATCCTCAGGCTCAAGTGGGCCTGGACTGGGCTCCCAAAACGCTGCACTGGCTGCTTGCTGCAGGCCTGCCAGGCTGTCCTCTGTGGGAGGTTACCTTTTCTGTGTCATTTTGTGGGTTCTGCTGCTCCAAAATTTGTTAAGAGTCTCCTTTTTACATTGATTGGGGGAGGTAGAAGCCAGAGCCAGTTGGAGGTCCTGTTTCTACTCTGCCATCTTGACTCCACCCCCCCAATGTCGAGATCACTTTTGATCTCTACAGACAACATATCACACTCCATTCATCTATCCCTATAATATGTTGGACCTACGCTCTTTAATATTTTTGGCAATGTCTTAGACAAAGACATAGAGGTATTTATCTAATTTGCATATAACACAAAATAAAGCAAGATAGCCGTCATGATGAATGACAGAGCTTGCATCCAAATAACAATCAGCAGAACCACAACAGTGAATCAAGGGTGGGATAAGGATGAGAGTTAATTGATTACCCACCAATTGGAGGGAATATCTATTTAGGTACTTGAGGGTATGTCGCTACTTTGAATCAGTTTTGTATTTCACAAATTTAACAAAAAGTTTTGGTTGAATGGCCCTCTCTATATCTTTCCATACAGATGCAAATTCATTCATGACTATTTGCAAAGCTCATTGCAAGTTTATGGATTACCAAATAGGGTTAGGATCCTTAGGAGAATTTGTTATTCAAATGATTTGACTCAACTTTGTTCCCATATCTATATATTTATAGTGCTACCCCTGATGATTATGTATGATCGCTGTTCTGTGACATACATCAGATAATGACATCTATTTCAAGCCTCAAATTTTTTAAAACCTGCACACTTGATTTTGGCAGTCTCAAAGATTACTTTCTTTCCCTTCCCTCACTATAACATTCCTGTTAATGGCATGCAGTTTGCATCTCAAAGGGTAAGAAGCAGGACATTCTATTTATTTATTTTTCTTACAGAATGACTTTAATTCTAGTTTTTTCAAAAATGTAAAGCAACTTCTAATACAGAATGGTTCTATACCAGGAGACTTATTCTGTTCATTTAACCAGAGGAGAATGAGTCACTTCAATGCTAGTCTTGGATTATTTAGATATACTTTTCTATCAGTTTTTGACATATTGTCAATTAGTGATCTGTAATATAATCTGGAGCAGGAAGGGACCTGGAGCTCTTCTACCACAATCCTCTCATTTTCCTCATCTTTAAGGCCGTACAAATACTAAATAACAGAGATGAGTTTGAGCCCAGAACTTCTGACTCCAAAGCCGATAATATTTCTATTACACCAGATAGCCATTTATTTTGGAGGGGGGTGGGTGGTTAAGGAGGAGATGTTATGGATATAAAGAACTATAATAAGATATAGAACATAGTAAGTATGTAACAAAGGTTGGAGAAACATGAGACATTCAGGGAGGGATCTAGCTACAGGTAGACTATATATGGAAGGTTTTTGAGTTATAATCTGAACTGAGTTTTGAAGAAAGGGGATGAATTTTAGTAAATGAATTTGTGAATGTGGTACATTCCAGGCTTGAAAAATAGTACACTGGGGTGGCTAGGTGGCACAGTGAGTAAAGCGCCGGCCACAGAGTTAGGTGGACCTGAGTTCAGTTCCAGCCTCAGACACTTAACACCCATACAAAAAAACTAGCCGTGTAACCTCGGACAAGTCACTTAACCCCAATTGTCCTCCAAAAGGGAAAAACAGCAGTACATCAAGGTGTAAAATTAAAAAAAAATAAAGTGTAAAAAGCTGTAAAATAGTACATCTAGGTGGTGCAGTGAATAGAGCACCCTGGAGTCAGGAGGACCCGAGTTCAAATCCATCCTCAGAAACTTAACACTTACTAGTCATGTGACCTTGGGCAAGTCACTTAACCCCAATTGCCCTGCTTTCCCCCATCCAAAAAAAAGCAAAAACAAAAACAAACTTCAAGGCTAGGTGGTATAGTGAATAGAGCACCAGCCCTGGAGTGAAGAGGACCAGAGTTCAAATTCAGCCTCAGACACTTGACACAATTACTAGCCATGTGACTTTGGGAAAGTCAATTAACCCCAATTGCCCTCCAAAAAGCAAAAATTTGAAAAAAAATGAGAAAAATAATACATCTGGGCAGATACAACAATAAGAGGGAGAATATTGGGTAAAAGCTAGTAGTTCAAACTGATTGAAACATCATGTGAGAAAAAGTAGCATGAAACAATACTAAAAAGTCAGTCAGTTAACTAATATTGTAGGTCAGGTACTATGCTAAAGGCTGGACATCCAAAAGAAAGGCAAAAGTCTGTCCCTGCTCTCTAGGAGCTCACAGTCTAACAGAGGATAAAAAGTTTTATATACACACACACACATATACACATACATACGCATATATATACACATACATAGATATACACATATATACATACACACACAAAATAAATTGAGGGCAATCTCAAAAAGAGAGCAGCTAGATGGTTCAGTAGATAGAGTCCTGGGTCTGGAATCAGAAGACCTGAGTTTAAATCTGTCTTGGGACAACTTACTAGCCGAGTGACCCTGGTAAAGACACTTAGCCCTGTTTGCCTAATTTTACTCATTTGTATAAAGAACTGGAGAAAGAAATGGCAAACTTCTCCAGTATTTTTGTCAAAAAAACCCTGAATGGGCTCATGAAGAGTCAAACACAACTGAAACAACTGAACAATAGTAATAATCTCAAAGAAAAGTTTAGAGACCTTTAAATACCAGAATACATTTATGTTATTTATGTGATCTATTAATACAACGGAAAATATATAGGTTATGTGATGCCTTCCCCCCTCCAGTTTTCATAGCATTCAAACAATTCAAGCTATCCAGATCTATTGAAGTCCTACTCTGATACTTCATTGGTGTGTGAGAATGGCATTGAGTTCTTAACGGTTTTGATAGCAGGGCTCCAACTCTGATAGATTTCAAGAAGCTAGATCAAATTAGAAATATCTACTAAGTAAGAGAGGGGTTATAATGGTGTCAATGGAGTCATTACATATAAAGAGAAAACTATATGTCCTTGAAGTATTCAAGAATAAGGTGGAAACACATAGCTTTACTTGCTAATCTGGAAGATTTCCCTTGATGTATAACATCACTTTTTCTCTTCCTTGGTACCTGAAGAGTCATGCCTTTTTCAATCTCTTCTGCTAGAGTAATTATAGACTCAGCCAATGGATGTTTGGGGTAACTATGTGAAAGAAGCAGAAAAATCAATTAACACATCTAAAGCAAATCTCAAGCAAATTTTCCAAAGATAGTCAGTCATGTGTTGTGGAGCTGACTTGATGAGAGCTCTGGTGAAAATAAACATAATTGTACAAACAATAACATGTTCAATACAATATCCTCATTCTGAGAAGTTAGAAGTAGAACAAAGAACAATAATATATCAGGGGGTCATGAGACCTTCTTTATAATTCTCCCTAGTATATGGGCTTAAGAACAGCCATATGTAGTCTACCTTCATACAACTTATGCTGCTACACTGATAATAAGTGATCAATAACCTAGGAAATGCTTTTTACAAATATAACTTTTCTCCTTTTGCCTTGGCTAGTGAAACCTCTGCATAACATCTTTTTAAAGTACCATTACTTGACATAAAATGAAGTATAGTATCAGAGAGTGAGCAGTCCTCAAAGCCAGGAGTGTCTAGATTTAGTTCCCACTTTTGATCTGTCTTAGCTGGATGCCCCTGGACAAATCAGGACCTTTCAGGTCTCTCTCTAGGCAGCCCTCTAAAAGTATAAGTTTCAAAGAAAGTAACAAACAGCATTGATAGAGAAAATTTCCTCCCCTAGCAATTTCCTTGACCAAAGAAATTGCAGTTCCTATCCTTATCTCTGTCTCTAATCAAAGAACTTGCCCAAGGGCAAGTATGTTAGAAAATTCTATCTTAAATAGGCTGGGTTTCTTTCTCTTAGAAGCCAGGGGGAGGCTGTTCTCTGGTTTCAGCTAGTTTGGCATTGCCACCTGAGGCATAAAATCCCAGTCCAAGGGGCACATTGCTGAGAGCATTAGAGGATCTCCCCTGCACTTCATTGGCCACCTTTCTAACCTAGAGCTACTATTTTCATGTTGAGCAATAAGTAAGATGAGAGTATCATTTTATTTCAATTGCATAGTTTTTCCTTTTATATTAAGCAAATTATTGGATTGCATTTTTATTGTCCAGGAATGTCTCCTTGCATTCACATAATAAATTAAAATCACTGGACCTAGCTGAGTTAGTACTGGCCAAGAACAGTAGGCTTATGGATTTAGTTCATGTTGCATATCACATTTCCTTTAGAACAACCTATGATATTTTAACACTTAAAGGTTTATAGACCAACTCATTTCCTCAGCTAGATGCTCACAAGCTCAACCACTCCCCACTTTTTTTTTTTTCGGATTGGCTAATATTGTCATTAAAACCCTGGTTATGCTTATTAACACTGGGAATAGTCAGAAGAAATAGATACTTTCCACTAGGACCTACTAATTACATACGTTCTTTATCACAATGTCTAGTTCTTTGCATTCATCTTTTGACACTAGCTAACAGGAGGAGCTCTTTTCCAAGAATATTTCAAGGAAGCCAAATCCTCCAGTTAAATTTTTCCTACTTTTAATTTTTATTATATTTAAGAAAAAGTTAGATATTAGAAGTAGAAGGTAAGAAGCGAGTGAGGAGAGGGAGTGGGAAAAATTTTGTCAAAGACTTTAGCAGGGGATAAAAAAAGCAGTTAACAGGATGGATAAATCAGGTGAAAGATTGATTGATTTATTTTGCTGATGGAGAGATTAATAAGTTTCTCGGCATCAGAAAACAGTTGCTAGATAGGAAGATACTGACAATTCGTGAGATGCTGGCGATAATAGAGAGGGATAATCTTGTGGCAGCAATAAATGAAATGGGATCAAGATCAACTATACAATAGTTAGTCTGGTCAAGGAGAAAGGCTTCTTTGTGTGAGACAGGGGTGAAGGAAAAGACAGTGAAAGATGGCATCTGAGTGATGTGCAGGAAGGGTAGGGATCAATAGGAATCTTGAGGAGAGATGACAATGTTTAGAACTGATATTGTGGCGAGCAGGATAACAAGTCAATTATGGGTGGGCTAGAGAGTGTAGGGTTTGGGCAGGTAAGACAACATAAAAATATATACTTGATGACATGAGGGTCCAATTGAAATTATGTATTATAGGTTTGTAGTGGGCCCAATCAGTATACTTTTGTAATTTTCTTCAGCTCCTTTCAGCAAAATATAAGTAGGAGAGAAGGCAATAGAGGATGAAAGTAACTCACATTTGGGATTTGCAAGACATGATCAGTAGTAGAACAAAACATATAGTATAGAGTTGAACTAATTCACCAAGGGGTCGAGATGAGAAAAGGAGACTACATTCCATGCAACAGTGATGGCCTGCATTGAGGAGTGGAGGGGCTAGAGATCATGATAAGGATGAATGGGATTGATTAGAATAGACCAGAGGAGAAAGTGGAATGATTCAAGATTATACTCAGATAAACTATTTTCACCTCAGTTTATCGTGCTTCCATTCAGTATACTATAGTTAAATAGGTTTTTTTTTACATCTGTTTTTAAATTACAAACATTGGGGAAAGAGAATATGTCTTATTCAACTTGATGACCTTAACTAAAACAAAGTAGCAGGTCAACATCAGATATTTTGAAGTTAAACATTGCATATAAGTTTCTGATCAAGATATGGTAGGGATGGTTCATTTAGGAAGACATTCGTGAAACCAAAGCAGACACACTTAATTAGAGAAGACTTTGAGTTGAGGATTGCTTCAAACAATAAGCCTCTGATCTGGTATATCAGTACCTGTCTTGTCAAAGAATCAATGAGAATGCCACAACATGACAAATCCTGACAAATATAGATTCTTAATTACTGGAATCATAGGAAGGACGATAGAAACACTGTTTTAGTAATCTGGACCTGTCAGGATAGAGCAAATTTATTATGAAGCAGAATATTTAGAAAGTTAGTGTAGTAATTAAAATAGTACTTCAATTAACATGTGTCCAAACTATTAACTGAATAATATTACCTATTCTCAATATATTTTATATAGTTAAAATATATACTACTACTACCTATTATTTATACATACAGGACTTTAAGGTATACAAGGTCATACAGTTAAGATAAGATTTGACATCCAGTCTTCCTGAAACCAAATTCAGCCTTCTACTTAGTATGTCATTTAGTTGCCTTTTGAAATAATACATAGACCAGTTGATAGGAAAAAAAGAAGCCATTTAGTCCAACTCTTCCCTCTTTAAAGATGAGGAAAGTATGATTTACACAAGTAAAGTGCCTTGCCCAAGGTCCAATGATGAGTAATTGCTGAAGCCAGAAGTTGAACCCAGGTCTCCTATCTCCAATTAAGTTATATTTTTTTCTACCTTACAAATATATTCTGAATTATCTTTACTCTAAATTATTCCTCTCTATGTCCCCTCCTTTTCCTTTCTATTTATTTCTCTTGCTATTTATCGGTAGCTATGTTATTTAGCTTTATAAACCATTTTGGAATACAGTCCATATGAAATTCACTACTCTAAATATTAATATATTTTACTTCATTATAGAGTAGTTATGATATTTTTAGCATGGTAATTATGCTAATGTTATCATGGACAAGGATCATAATAATAATTATCATATCGTAAACTCAATCTTGATTGTTTCAACAATTGCTTGAGCTCTCTTTTCCCCTTCCTAAACCCTCCTTCTCTTGCTTATCAGTGTCTAGGTGAATACATTATGAGGGTATTACAATTTCTCTTCGGTTATCTCTCCACACTCTCTTTCTTAGTAATGTCATCAGCTCCCAGACTTGAAACAAGGAATTTTTGCTTCTGGAGCAAGTGGCAAGTGGGAAGGGGGTGTTGTGGCTCTCCTGGAATGTGGCTGTCTGTGGTAGAGAGGATGCACATCTTTAGGAACCACAAGGCTTTTGTAAAGTCTTGTCCTTTGCTATATGGAAATTTTGATTTTTGAAAGGGCTTAAAAAATAGCATTTAAAAGTGTGCCACTGATGGAACCAACTTGTAAAGAAATGTATCTCATTAAGGGCACTTGAGAAAAGGTGAAAACTATTCTGAGAGGACCAAAGAGAGAACAAAAAGTCCCTCTCAGAGGTCAAAACACTGACTGAACTTGGAAATGGCTGCAAGTCATAGTTGTCTGTAAGTTCAATTATATATGACTCATTGGTGTTTTAAAAGTTATGACTAAGAAAATATAAATCAGATTAGTCACTAAATACAACAAACTTTTATTATTAGTTTTCCCCTGAAGACTGATTCAAAAAAAATGAGGGTAAAGTAAATATAGTACTCCCACCCCAAAAGGCAGATGGTGATTGGCTCGATAATTGTTTTGATAAAGGAGAGGAGGATATTTGATATTCTGTGGAATAGAATATCATAAATCATTGGGTCATCCCTGCCAGTGACTTTAGTTTGCTAGCCCTCACCTCAACGTTACTAAGAATCAGGGTTTTTATATATATGGTTTGGAGTTTCTTTGGAACAGCTAAAAATTCAGTTCTGCTATAATTCTGATCTCAAAGAAACTGCTTGCTTTGTGAGTAGAAAGGGCTAATCACAGGGTGATAAGCAGATCACCGGATCATGTCTTTACAGACAGTTTTTAAGTTGTCCTTGCTAAACTTTGTTACTCTAATTAGGATGATGTATCTTCATTGAACTGCTTTCCAGTATATGTTTCTGTTATACAACTCTAGTAATGAGTCTCTGGGAATGGTGTTTTCTATACACACATAAAATCAAATGAGTAATATACACACAAATATATGGAACATATACATGTGTATATATGCACATGCACATATACACAAGCACATGTAAATATATCCATTTAGTCTTAAATGGATACAAAGAGGGTAAAAATGGCTACACACATCATTTTTATGTCTCAGAAATTAACATAGCCAACAATCAGAAAATCTTGACACCACTGGATGTGTCCAGTAATTTTGTTTTGTTATTAAAAACACACACAAGGCACATTTGTTACATTCTTTTGCCTAGCATAATTATGACTCTTTTAATAGAATTTAGCCAGCCTTTCCAGAAATTGCAGCAATAGCAACATATAATCATGACATAAAGAATTCTCTGTGTTCCTTGCAAAAAAAAAAAATCAACAGCAAAAAAACCCTCAAAACTACTAGAGTCAAAGAAGCTTATCTAAATTAATGTCACTGCTTTATCATATTCTCTGGTTTCAAATACTTGTAATAAGTATAAGTGCTCAGAAGTGTCAGGAAGCATTAAAATGACAAATAAGAATGAAAAATAAAGATTAAGTAACATATAATATTCTTAACCTTAAATCAAAGTTATAAAAGAATAAGGATGAAACCACAGGGAAGTTCCATACAGAACAATGGTCTTGCCACAATACTTTACTATAGATATTAACTTATTCATCAGTTTATCAGGTTTCTATATTGGGGAAGCTTACTTTTATAGTGAACAAAATCTAAAAGTATCTGGATCATTTTCTCCTAAATACCATCCATGTTTTAGTGAATATAGTTTTCAGCTGATGGCTTGAATTCCATTGCACTTTTTAGACCTCTATAGAGATTCAGAAGACTTTTGACAAACCTGTGATGAGTTGTCAAGGAATTATATAAAGCAGTCTACTTGAGTCCTTCAGAAACTCAGAATTGGGGCTGCCAACTTACTGATTCTTGAGGGAAAAATCAGACTTCAAGGTTGCTGATCTTCTAGGTCTAATGGCTTTAAAAGGGAGATTAGTTTCTTCCAAAAAGTTCATGTTAAATTTTTCTTAAGAGATCTATGAAGCCCAAATACTCTATCCCAGTTGAAAAATTTACTGTCAGTACATTTATTCCTTCAACCACTTCTTTATGAGCAAAGTTAGTAAAATTAAATTTATTACAAAACTAGTTTGTTTTTATTATGTCACTCAAATGAAAACAAAAAGCTTAAATATTTCTTTTTCTAGCTAGAAAACTTTTGCATTGTGATTCCCTTAAAAACCAATTCTACTTATAGGCAAATTTACATATGCTTCCCATTGGTTTGAAAGACCATAAAATTCCAACTTTCAAAGTTAACATGTGGGGTCAATAGATGCATGTTGGAGGAAAATAATACCCTAATTCCACCATCCAGGTATTCTCTTATTAGTTATTCTCTTATGTTGAATCAGTCACTGTCGCCAAGGTAACAGACAGGAAATAAGAGTTAAGCAGAATCTTTCAACTGGTGAGAGGAAGAACAGAATGGATGAGGGAGTTTGAGCAAGGTCAGGCATTTACCTCCGAATACAAATCTGTCACGCCTAATAGATGAAGCTCTTTAGTTTGTGAGCTACTCTGGTTGCTCCCAGCAGCCAAGGAGAAAATAAAAAGAGACATTCAAGCATGAATGCCAATCAGTTTGTGCTGGCAACAATGATGTATTTGCATGTGCCATAGCAGCTGTACCAACCCTGGCTAAGGATAAAAGGATAAATTAAATATGTGTCAATAATTACAGAAAGTCAGAAATCTAAAAGCTCAGTATATTTCAATAAGATTGCAAAGTTGAAGGAGAAAGGTCTGATCTTACTGTTTTAAACAGCCTCAAGTTTTCTTTCTCAGATGTCAAAGTTCAAAATTTCCCACAAGACCCAAGCTCTACAGTTTGACGGTACCTTAGTCAACCCTTTCAAGAATGTTTGCCTAAACTGACAATCTTTTTTCCTTTACAGATTTTAAGCTTCTAATTCTAACCTCTACTTAGAAGATTTTAAAGCCCCCATTAAGATCAAAGCTGATTGACAGGCCTGCTATCCAAGCTCCATCTTTTGTTGCCATTGTGTGATGGAGCAAAGAATTGAGCAGAAGTAATATAAAGAGATCATTGGAGGAACATATGAACAGAAAAGTAGTTGGACTCAACTGGAAAATTGATGTAAACTCCACATTCCCCTTGCATATATTCATATAAGTCAAGAGAAAAAGAAAAAGGCCCTAAAACTATTTAGTGAACCTTCTATAGAAGATATAAGGGAAAACATAGGTAAAAACTGAAACAATTTGCTAACATTAAGGACAGGAAATTTGTTTTCCAATGTGGGTTGACATGGAAATAGCACAATATTCTCCATGTACAAACAAGAATATTTAGAAGAAATAATCACATTAAAATTAGATGGAAAGGGTAATGAAATAGTTTAATGGATCATGGTTGAAAAACTAAAATATTTTGCTATTTCATAAAACTCCAAAACTGTAGGTATCATGATGTTTTACTTAGTATACATATGATTCAAAATATGTTCTGTCTGTGTGCGTATTTAAGGCAAGTAAACAACTGTGGAAAATAAAGTAAAGTAAGCCAGAAAATAGAAATATCAAAATAAAATGAAATGGATTAGTAAACTATCTTATGAAAAGGTTGCTCTACAAACTGATAATATATGAATAGACTGTACTTCTAAATGATGATTAAATATCAGGTGATTTTTTTCCCCAAACTGGATATTTAGAATGTTATTAGCCTATTAGGTGAGCTTGAAGACAATGTACATATTACTTTTTGTCTTTGTATTCATAAGACCTAGTAGAGTTTCTTTTTCTTTTAAAAAAATTTTTGGTGTTAAATAAGTTATTATTGAACTGAATGTTATGATGAGCTATAAGTATTATATGTAATATAAATGTGCTTATATATGAATTTCAGAATGAAAATTAGCATTAGAGATACCAAAGTGACAATATCATGCTGTGTTTAAAGTGTTAATAGCTCATTTGAGTAACCATGATCAAACTCACAATATCCTTATTAAATATATATTGACTAGTGCATTTAAGATGATGGGACACACACACATACACACATTTAAGTGAGTCTCATAATCTTCAAATATTAAAACCCCAGAATTCTTGTTTGGTCAGGCATTTTCATAGATTAAAAAAACAAGAGGGTATTATACAACAAATCACTATAGGGCGGCCAGGTGGCTCAGCAAGTAAGAGCACCAGTTCCAGTGTCAGGATGACCTGGGGATCAAATCCGGGCTCGGATACTTAGCATCACACCCAGAAATAATTGGCCATGTAACCTTAAGCAAGTTACTTAACCCCGATTGCTTATGAAAAAAACTAAAAAACCCCCAAAAAACCAAACAAACAAATCACTATAAACATATTACCAAGAATAAAGATGATACTGGTTCCATCAAGGTCTATGCAGGTTTGGAGATTCTGATGCCAAGAATACATATTCAAGAGCAAATTTTAAGTCCTTTTTTATTAATAGAATTAAAAAAATGTATAAACCTGTGTATATTTGTGCATATCTATATATGTGTGTGTACATCTCTCTCTATGTATATATTAAAAAACTGATATAGAGATCTTATATAGATATCTATGTTTATCCATGCATATATGTATGTGCATACATATATTTGTATGTACATACATACAGAAAGAAAAACACATGCTGATATATCAGGTCATATATATAACATATTCATATATTACATATAATCGTACATACTTTTAAATATATACATATGTGTGTCATGTTTACATATATTTCTTTTAAGAAGTTAAAAAGGGAAAAATTTCAATAAGTACATTTCTATAAATAATTCTTTTCACATCATAGTCATAGACTTAATTTCTGTCTCAACTTAACAAAGCTCAGAAAACCAGGGTCTCAAGAAACCATAATGGCTACATGAGGTGCCAGCACATTGAACATTACATTTATCTGAAGTCTTTGATTCACATCTACCAACTTAACACTTGCCCTTTAAGCCACCCTATTCTCTGATTTGCTCACATGTGATAGATGGTTGAGCTCAATTCCTGGTAGGATAGAACCTTTCAAGGTTGAATTACAGCTTCAGGATGTGGAATTGATGTTAGAGTGCTGAACCAAGCTTCCTACACTCTGTTAAGATCTCAGCTGTCAGAGAAGTTGTCTATCAAAGTGGTAGCAAATTCAGTGACCAACCCCCTTGCATCCCACAACCATAGATGTAGTCTTTAGAGCATGACAGTGGTGGGTACAATATATAGTCATGCTAAGTCTGAACTAAATTTAGTTTTCTTAGTTTTCTTCTTTTGTACACAAAAATTCAAAAGCTTAAGGATAAAGTAGAGGTAATATTCTTGTAATTTATGACAATATGTATATATTTGGATTAATGAGGGATTAATTATTTATTTTGGGATTAATAAAAAACTCTCTTTTTGGAAGAGATGCTAAAATTCAGCCTTTTTAGCAGATACATTTGAGGAGGAGAGGGTTAATAGCCTCTTCAAAAAGGAAGCCTTAAATATAACCTCTTTTAGTTCATTTAAATATTTTCTATTCTATGGACCATCAAGAGGGCAAGGAAAGAGGAGACATTCACTACCAACCATAAAGCAATCAGAAATGAGCAAAAAACATTTGAGACGATAATGGAAATCACTGGGAAATATGACGCTCTAACAAAAATCAGTCATAAATTCTCAGAAACCTTAAAAAGTGAAAATATATATATATAATTATTTGCACCTGTATTAGTTGAAATGAGGCCTTATTTAGAAGTAAAATAACTTTTTTTAAAGTCAGATGGAAATAATTACCATATGATTCTCATTGAAGGATTTAAAAATCACTTAAAAATTCAGAATAGGGATTGTAATTATTTTGTGAATTTTTACAATAAGAAGATGGAGAGTAAGTATGAGGGGTTAGTAAGGGAGAAAACCAGGAATGATTCTCTTCCCTCTTTCTGTCCTCCATGCTGACCCAAACTGACTCCTTCCTACTTCCTCTATGAGGGTAGGGAGAAGAGTAAGATGAGGTGAGGTGATATGAGTTTGAGGGAAGGAGTTTTCACCTCAGTAGAAAAAGCAAAATGACAGCTTTCCAAAAGTTCTTTTCACTTACTGTACTACACAAACTTCACATCTTTTTTTTTTTTTAAAGCAATTGGGGTTAAGTAACTTGCTCAAGGTTACACGGCCAGTTATTATTTCTGGGTGTGGTGTTGAGCATCTGAGCCCAGATTTGATCCAGGTCATCCCGACACTGGAGCCGGCGCTCTTACTCGCTGAGCCACCTGGCCGCCCCTAAGCAATTGGGGTTAAGTAACTTGCTCAAGGTTACACAGCCAGGTGTTTCTGGGTGGGTGCTAAGTGTCTGAGCCCGGGATTTGATCTCCAGGTGTTCTCAACACTGGAGCCGGTGCTCTTACTCGCTGTGCTACCTGGCCGCCCCACAAACTTCAAATCTTAAGTGATAGGTAAAATGGAGAATGTATTTACCACTTTTAGTTTGCTAAAAGAGATCACAGAGCAAATTATTACTACAGAGAGCTCTGTGTTCCAGCACCCCTGTGAAGTAGGTGTAAAATTAGGCTAATAAAAAGCATATAGAAAGTGAAATCAGTAAAGAATTAAAAATAGAATTACAGACTTCTAAAGTCTCAGTCTGCTAATTAACCACTAGCATACTTCCTTTTCAAAACTACTTTTCAGAGGAGTGCAAGTTAATTAATCTAGTTAAGAAACATTTATTATCTATCTACTGTATACAAAACCTTTTTTTACTATGCACTGGGAAAATGTAACTTTAGGAAAGATCCAATCTTCTCCAGCTTGAGCCCTATAGCAAACAGAGGAGAAAGTGCATAAGCAGTTAAGAGGATGCACATTGTTACTGGAGGTCTTAAAAAAAAGCCCATAATTATAATGAGTGTGTGTGTATGAGAGGAGGGAGAGAGAGAGACAGACAGAGAGAGAGAGACAGAGAGACAGACAGAGACAGAGAGACAGAGACAGAGAGACAGAGACAGAGAGACAGAGAGAGAGAGATAGACAGAGACAGAGAGACAGAGAGAAAGACAGAGAGAGACAGAGAGAGATAGAGAGAGACAGAGACAGAGAGAGGGAAGAGAGAGAAAAAGAGAGAGAGTTGGGATGGTAGAGGGGTGGGAGGGAAAACACACAGTGAGCAAAATTCCAAAAAAATCCATACAAACATACATATATATGAATTTGTATATTATGCCATATTATATACATATAATACAAACATTAACATGCTGCATGATTAAATATTTATAGCAAGTCAGAACTTAATTCAATCAACATTTATTGAAGAGAGAGCTCAGTTTTTTTTGGCAGGAAAATAATCAAATTTACCAGGAAGATGTATTCCTTGGGGGAAGGGAGAATTAAAAATGTGAACTAAGGCTGGAGATAGGAGATATTATATAGATCGAGGGAGTGTGGTTTTAGTGGATGGAGAAAGGGTTTGAAAACCTAGTTTCAAGACCTTACTCTGACACAAATCAATTGTGTGAGGCTGGATAAGTCACTTAACTTTCCAAACACAAACATAGTATAAAATCACAAAGCTACAAGTAAAACTATTAGACTATAAATTACATAAGAATTGTTCATATGTATATACAAATGAGTCACAGGTTCGATGAGAGACATATACATATATATGTATATAATCATACTACATGTATTTTTTTCCTATATAAACACACACATAAGTCCTAAGCACTTAAGGAATGCTCATTGATAGGGGCAGCTAGGTTGCACAGTGAATAGAGCACTAGCCCTGGAGTCAGGAGGATCTGAGTTCAAATGCGGCCTCGAACACATACCATTTAGTAGCAGTGTGACCTTGGGCAAGTCAATTAGCCCCAATTGCCCTGCCTTCCCCCTCCAAAAAAAGACTTAAAATGGTCATTGATAAAGATGACTCTATTTCATAACACATGTATGTACACCTATATGTTCTACAGTTTGCAAATATATATACATGTTCTACAATGGTGTCATCTTTATCAATAAGCATTTTTTAAACACTTAGGACTTTCTGTGTCTTCCAGGCACTGTGTTTTTAATCATTGTGGTGATAAGACAAAAAAAGAGTAATTAGTAATATTATTATATACTATAAATACTATATGCTATATAAATACTAAATTCATACACACATGCTTGCATGCATGCACACAATATAGATATACGGAATCAGGTTCAAATAATTTAAAACTATAATTTTGTACAATTATTTTTAAGAGAACATTTCCCACAAGGTTAAGCTATGCATGCTAACAAAGGACTGTTTTATTTAACTGGAATGAATATGCTAAAAAAAATTAAATTGTACGTAGTTCACAGTTTATTATAAAATCCTCTTCCTTTTTTGTTATATCTTGAAATGTTTATGTTCGTGGATGACCATTAAGGTTGCAATAAAAATAATTTTAAATTGAAATAAAAAGGAAGAAAGAAAGTATTACCAGGTATATTTTCTTCCTAATACATAACAAATATACCACAAAGTTTATTTTTTATGTTGTTGGCGTTTGATGCTTTTTGTTTCTCTTGTTAAATTTAAGTAGAATTCAGGTAGTATGTTATTCTTGTCTAATAATCAGAGTGAAGAAGGCAAGGTAATTATTTTTGATCATATGAAAAGCAAATATAATGTAGAGCAGTATGAAATTACTGCTATGAGAACTAATATGATCATTTTCAAGTGATTCTGTATAGCAAATATATAAGAAACCATGTCACAATTAGATGCTGAAATGAAGAAGCCAAGATCTGTAGTTTATATAAAAACCTGGGTCCTTATATTATCTTCCCTGATGAGTGACTGGTTGTTTCACATTAATATTTATTGAGTCCACCATGCTTGAAATATTTTTGTAAGTCTGACCTTTGTGACATACATCTAAAAGTGCCATCCTTTCCCTAACTGCATTTCAGAATCAGTGGATGCCTAATATTATATGCATTTGTTACAAGCAGAAAATAAATGAATTCATGTTTTTGAATAGTAAAGTTCTTTCATCATTTCATCTAATAAGTAATTCTGTAAAACTCATAGTATATTTAAGTGAAAAGAGCACTAGATTTAAGACTTAGAAAAGCTGGGCACAAATTTCAACTCTGCCATTTACCACACATGTGACCCTGGGGAAGTCATTTAACTTAGCCTTATAAAATGAGGAGGTTGCACTGAATGATGTGTGATGTTTACTTCAGTTCTATATCTATGGGCTATACCCTGCCTGTGGAATGGGGCAAGTTATTTCACTTATTTGATGGTTTCCCCATCAGTAGAATTGACTAGATAACCTCTGCTAGCTCAACATCCTATATCGGTGAGCTTGAACTATCGTATGAAGGAGAAGGGAATAAAAGCAGTAGTACAATTACAGAAGTGGTTAATGTTATCGTTATGGCCAAGATGTGACGTTTGAGTTTGTTGATAACTTAGCTTGAGATAACTCGCAATTATTTGAATGACTTCATCCAAAAATTGTCTCTACGTCAATATCAACTTAGAGATCTAGAATAGTAGAATAATATATCTTTGAAGTAGAGGTTGACAGCTATCAGGGTTAATATAGAATTCATGGTCAGTTATGGATTGGATTGCATGGACTCTATGGTCCTTTACAATTTAGGGATTTTGTAATTCTTCCTCTATATTTCTTTCACTTCAGATTATCTAGAATGATAAAAAAATAGATAACATTTATATAGCACTTTAAAGTTTGTGAAATACTTTGCAAGAATTATTTCATTTTTCTCCTCAACATCCATGTGGTTAGGTGCTATTATTATGCTATTTATAAGCAAGGAAAGTGAGGCAGATCACTTGCTCACAGTCCTTCAGTTAGTAAATATTGCTGGATCTGAACTTAGATCTTCCTAATTCCAAGTCCAGCACTGTATTTACTACTCTGACTAGAGTCAGCTGTTGACAGGCTTGGCAATGTCTCATGCAAAGTAATAAATTAGCTCACACTTTCCCAAAATCCCTATTGCCTCTGTCCAGGTGTTGACAGGTACCTTGTATTTTGTTGTTACATTAAAGGTTCTGATGATGACATATCTAACAGTTGCCATAATAACTCCCCTGGGTGCCCCAAGAAAAGGTTTCATTATTATAATTACTTGATGAATCTTAGGTAAGCTTAGACCACATACAATTATTGTGACAATAAAGTGATACACATGTGTCATTTTAACTAGATGATATAAGAAATGCAACACATAAAATGTATATTAAATTCCTAGAATGTATAGAATACTGTGTTGAGATGGATACAAAGTTTAAATACTAGAATCATAAAACCTTTGAGTAGGCAGGAACATCATTTGACATACTTCAACAAAAATCACTTCTACAACATATCCGGTAAGTGGGAATGTACCCTTTGCTTGAAGATTCTTATGAGAGAAAAACCCACTAAATCCTGAAGCATCCCCTTAGCTTTTTAGATGAGTCCAATAGTTGGAAGAGTTTATATATATAATGCCTAATTTTGTCCATTTCAAACTTTCTTGAGAATTCATGTATAGACTGTTTATTTTTTCTTTTCTTCTGAGATTGGGTTATCAATTACCTTGAATTTTTGTTCCATTAATTTGGGCTTTTGATAGAAAAAAAAATCCTTTGTATCTTCATTTCTTGTGAATCCTTTTCATTTTTATAATGGAAATTTTATTTTTCTCTTTCTTTGTAAAAATCAAATTGGCTGTCTATATATCACATTCTTATTTCCGCAAAACAGAGAATAGTTGAATTTATTATTATTATTTTATTTTTATTATTGCTAATTCCAAATTTGATTTTTGAATTTTCATTTTTCTGTTTGACTTTTAAAAAAGCAACTAAATTTTCTTTTATTTTCATGCCCAATTTAATGTTTTTCTTTCATTCTTTTACTGATAAGAATGCTTAGAGTATAACTTTTCCCTTCAAGACTGCTTTGGTTGTATCTCACAAATTTTGGGATTATTGTTGTCATTTTCTGTGATGACATCATCTAGTATTGCTATAATTTATTATTTAACCCATCAATTCTTTTAAAAATCTTTTCAATTAGCATTTTTTCACCACCTTCTTTCCTCCCAAATAAAATCATAAGGTAAAATAAAGTCTTGCAACAAACGCACTTTGTTCAGTCTAGTAAATTCCTCCTTTGGAATATTCAAAAATATATGTTCATTCTGCATCTTACGTCCATTTCTCTTTCAAAAGATGGGTTCCTTGTATTGTCATCTGTCCTCTGGAACTATGATTTGTCATCACATCCATCCAAATTCTTGTCTTTTAAAGTTGTTGTGTTTTTGGTTCTACCAACTTAATTTTGTATCAGTTCATAAAAGTTTTGCTCTGGAACTATGTTTTTCATCATTTCTTGTGAATAATATTATTCTATTACATTCATAATTTGTAATTTGCTCAGACACTCACTAAGCGATTAGGCACACCCATATTTTCTAGTTTTTTGTCATCACATGTACACACAAGGTGCAATAAATATATTTGAACAAACTGACATTGTTCATCGTTTTTGGTATCCTGAAGACATAAACATTGAGATTGCTGAGACAAAGGTTATGAACAGTTTAGTAACTTTGGAGCATTGTTTCAAATTGTTTTCCAGAATAACTGGACAGATACTCAGAGCCACTGACACTGTTTTCGTGTGCCTTCAAAATTTGTTACTTTCCCTTTCTGTCAACTTTGTTAATCTGATGGGTGTGAGGTGAAACCTCAGAGTTGTAATAATTTGCATATGTTTATTGATATGAGAATTTTTTCTTTGAAAACTGCCTGTTTATATTTTTTGAAAATTGATCAACCGGGGAATATTATTCTTAGACATTTAAATCAGTTCTTTATATATCTTGGGAATGCTTTATCAGTAATACTTTCTTCAAAGATTTTTTCCCCCTAGTTAATTCCCCTAGTAAATGTCTCTTCTAATCCTGTCAGCATTTGACCCCATGATTCTTATGACTGAGTTATTTATCTGATAAGTAATTTAATCCTGTTTTTAAAAACTGTTGAATATAATTTTTATTTCATTGAGCTTGGAAAAGGATGATGTTAAAGGAGGGCCTAGTGCCGACAGACTCTTAGTTTAGGTTCAATATCGAGACATGACAAGGACACTTAAAAGTCACTGTAGCGAGGACATGCAAGGAAAGGGTGGCACTTACATTCTCTGGGATCCAAATTTCCTAAAGGAAAGAGAACTAGTCAGCAGGACAGGAGACAGCATCCTCAGAAATCCACCTATTCAAAAGGGTCTCCCTTTTGGTTTGAATGTTTTACACCTTTAGGTGACCAGGAAGATGCATCAAGTCAGTCAGGGGCCAATAAAGTCCCAGGGACCACTTTGTTTACTTTAAGGGAAAACTAATTTCTATTTCAGGAAAATAGAGGAACTCTGGTTATATCACAGCTGTGTTTAATATTTAAGCTTTTCTGCATTTCTTTGAAAGCCCTTTTTAATATACCTTAAAATATGGGTAATTTTTACAGAGGTACCATTCGGTGCTGAGAAATAGACATATTCCTTTCTTTCTATTCATAGCCTTTAACCACTGGAGATCTTTCATTTTTAATATTCTTAAAGTTCTATTCAGGTACTCAACTTCTTTCTTATTTAATTTTGATTAGATTGATATAGGTCTGAATGGAGTACATTCAAGTCTCTAGCTATTGTAATTTCACTATCTTTCTTCTATTTGTAACTTACATAACTCTGCACTTAAGTTTTTATATGCTGTTCCATTTGGTGCATATAAGTTAAGTGTTTCTATTTATTCATTGTCTATGGTGCTTAATGCATAATGCACTTTCCTTGTTTCTTTTTTAATCAAATCTATTTTTTTCTGTTGTCTGAGATCATGATTTCTATCTCCTTTTATAAAAGCTTATTTAAAGTATAACAGATGTTGCCCCAGAACCTTATTTTAACTCGATATGAATTTTTCTGCTTTAATTGTGTTTCAAATCGTCCACATGCTATTGGCTTCTGCTTTTTAATCCATTCTTCTATCCTCTCCTATTTAATAAGTGAGTTCATCCCATTCAAACTTACAGATATGATCATTAATTAATCATTTCCCTATACCCTATTCTTTAATGCTTTTCCTTTCTCCTTTGTCCTGTCCCTTTCTTTTTCCCATGCCTAGTCCTCAGTCACAGATTTTTACTTGTTCTTTCTTTCCTTCTGAACCCCTCTTTATGAACCACTTTTTGATGATGGAATTTTTATTTTATTTTAATTTTCATAGAATCTCTGACTTGAGAAAAATTTTATATCTCCTGTGTTAAGCTGTTAATTATCCTTCCAAGTCTTTCCTTTAAAACTGTTATTTCTTTGATATCTTAAAAGCAAAAACAAAAACAAAACAAAACAGAAACAAAACTCTTGTTTCATTTTTTCCAAGGAGTTTAATTGACTGAGGTTGTGTTTTTCTTTGATGATTTGCTCATAGATGGCAGGAGCAGCTCAAGCGAGACATTGCTCTCTAAACCTTCACTATACCCTCAGGAATGTGCCTTACAAATCAGAGATTTGTAAACTCTAAATCCAAGTTTGCAGTTAGGCAACATTTAAGTTTCATCTGGAAGGCTTGAGGCCCATTCCATATCAATTACTTGCAAGGCTCTTCAGGTTTAGAATGACAGAATTTATGATTGCTGCTGGTCCATACTATCCCCTAGTTAGTCAGATCTGTGCACTGAATTCTTGATCCTATTCTGGGACCAAAGGAACAGATCTATAGTTTCACTCCTGGAATACATTCTCTACCCTGGTATAGCCATAGCCTCATCCTCTTTCCTTCCCAAATACTGCTCTAGGGTCAGGGCAACAGAAATGCAAGCATGTGTGAGGTCTGTGATTCTGGAGCAGATACACAAACCATACGACCTAGCCACAGTATGTGATAGAAGGCTCCAAGGCCTGACTCAGGTGTCAGGATCTCACATGGTATACACTCTTGCTTTGGTATGCAGCTTACTTTTTGTGGGCTTTCCTGTTTGGACCTCCTTTGCTAGAGTCCTTAATCTACTGGCTATCTCCACGAAAAGACTTGGGGTAGTAAAAAAAAAAATACCGACTGTGGCTTCTCCATGAATTTCCCGATCGCTATTAGGTGTGAGGCTCCTCTTGCATTTTTCATAGAATACCTGGGTAGATACTTCTTGTTGTTCTGCTATTTCCCCAATCTCTTCTTTCTAAATTCCATTTGCGGTTCCTACTTCTGCCTTCTTGAAATAAACAGAGTAAGTAAAATGCCGCTTTTTTATATCAGAAGCTAGCTATCATGTCCACTCTAACCCTTCTCCTCTTGAGGTGTAATGGTAACCATAATTTGAAGATCTTCCCTGTCCTTTAATAGGCTGAATGTAATCACATGGAGCCTGTGGTGGGAGGAGTTTGCTTAAGGGTGGAACACAGTCCACAGGAAACTGGGAGTCAGAGCAGTTAGAGCTGGAGGGAGGAGAGGATGCACCCAAGGAGAGAGCTAGGCTTGTGAGTGTTTGTTTGTGGGAAGGCTAAAGGATGGTGTGGCTCCCTGCTGAGTTCCGGTTTATTAACTTCTTTGTTGCTAGGATGAATTAGGGTTCCTGTATTGTTGTGCAGAGAATAAGAGCAAGCTGAGACCTGGGTTCAAGGTAAATTTAGGTATGCGTTTATTGATTAAGCGTGTGCCACTGCCTGGAGTATACACTCAAATCAGGCAGCCCCGAACTGGGGTACATACAGGGCTTATAAAGCCTAAAACCACAATTGGGGAGGGGAGCTAGCATAAGCAATGATGTACAGAAGCCAAGAATTGCCATTGGTTAGCTCTATAACTCAGGGCTAATTTGGGAAGATGGTGCAAGTGTACAAGGGTGTCCTTCTCCTGAAAAGGGGGTCCCTCCCAGAACAGGGTGGAGGGTACAGGGTGATGTACAAGCTAGGGGTCATGTTCTGAGCACAGGGTGGAGGGACGCTGAGTAATGGGGACAGTTTAGGGTAATGTTCTGAGTATACAGTGGTCTCTTCTTGAGATAAACTTTAGATAAACTTGTACCATCACCCCAGGACGATGCCTTTGGCAATATCCAAGACTATGCCTTAAGCTTTTTCAAGCTATTACAGGGTATAGGATGGAGACAAAGACAAATATATAAAGGGGCTTAATGGTGGGCTTCAAATCAGGAGATAGGTAATTTGGAATGAGTAAAACAGTATTGGGATTTGCCTTTTTGGTGTCTTAATGAAAGCTTTGCTTTTGTCTTCTATATGGAAAATCTGTTTTATTTTTGATAATGAGAAGTATGCCAGCTTATTCATAGTTACCATCGGCACTGTGAATATTGGGTTGGTGCTACAATAGTCTGAATATTCCTAGGTTCATTATTCTTTCCTTATATGGCATGAATTTAAGATCTTCACCATATAGGTCGCTATCTTTCACATAGCTTTCAGGATGATCATAGTACTTCAAAACATGTGGTGCCAAGAAATAGAGTTCATAGTTCAGATGTAGTCTTATCAGGGTAGAGTACAGTGGGATTATCACCTCCCTAGTCTTGGACAGCATGCCCTTCAATATAAACTAATATTTCATTAATTTGAGGGACTTATGTATTAATCCACAGTGAGCTTGCAGAACCCCTCCCTCCACCCCAACCAAACATAAAAATGCTCAGATCTTTTTGTTTTTACCAAAACAAAATGCTAACTAAAAATCTTATATTTATGGAAATGATTCCTAGAACCCAGAGTAAGACTTCACAATTTTCCCTGTTAAATGTCATTTTATTAGATTTCTTCAGTGCTCTAGCTTGTCTGGAACTTTTTGAATCCTGTTATCTAAATGGAGACTCTTTCATTCCCTCATATATATATATATATAGTCTTTAAAGGGATACAAGACAAAATATTATGCTTGTCCTAATTGGGGAAAGCTATAATTAATTATTTGGGTTGTAGAAAGTTTACTGGAAGAGACAGGTTTTGAGATGAGTAGTACTTCAACTTTTAAAGAAATTTAAAGAATGAGTAATACTTCAAAAAAAATGTTACATTTCCAAAAATAAGGAGCAGCATGAACCATGGCACAGAGACACATGGTGATGTCTTTGAATATGCCCTGGGAAAAGGGGGATGGTGAGTCATAGGGTTCTTCAGTTTGGGTAGAACATAGAGAAAATGGAAGGGAGTAAATGTAAGTCACAACATGACATTCTCTAGTAGTACACTGGACACTTTTGAAAGTTGCATGAAATCTTTAGGTCATTAGGTATCCTTAGAGCATGAAATTGATTTTGTAAAGCAAGCTTAAGTTCGGAAATTGTAGCTTACTAGGATTAAAGAAAAAATCCACTCTGTTTTGGCATTCAAGCAAGCTTACTCTTATTAGTAGATAGAGATTTTTAAAAAAATGTCACAATTCTTTCAACTCAGAAGTAATCCTTCAGATTGGGTTATTTAATGTTTACAAATTTCTAAAAAAAAAAGTGCCCACCCTTCTTTCAGAGGATTATGTAGATAGAGTAAACTGATGCCTATTATTTCACTTGTGACATCATCAAAATGCCTTATAGTTATAAATTTCAAGATGCCTCCATACCCCCACTTCCCTCCAGGCTCAGATGTCTTTTGTGTCTTTAAGTAGAAGTCAGGGGTTTTATCTAAGTATAAGAAGATGTCCAGTATTGGTATGACTTTAGGTAGGGGAAAGACAATGCATGGATGGACTTAACAGGGTGGCCAGGAAGTAGAAGAAATTCTGTTTAAAAAGAGGATAGCTATCTAGAGCTGGAACTCACTTTTCAGAATCTCTTATGGAACTACACTTAGTTAACTGCTCTTATAAACCCTACTTCTCATGAACAGTATAAAATTTTTTATGCCTGTTTAGGTTTTTGATGCAGATTTGTGATTTCATCCATCTAGGGAATTTTTGTTGTGAAAACTTCTTCCATTAATGCTGACTGGGACCTTGGTTGTAAATTAGAGATTTATATGCCTGTGATCACTAAGAGATAAAATGACTTACTCATGATTATACAGATAGTTTAAATCAAAGACAGAATTTAAACTTGGTCTTTCCAACCTCAAGGGCACCTCTCTGTGGCCAGCACTACACCATACTTCTTCTCTTGTTTAGATAAAGGTGAAAATATTCAATATAATTTCTTATTCTGATGTTAAAAGTTTATCAACCTGCCCATCCCCATCCCCCCAAAATAAAACCCTATAAATTAAAGAGGATAGATCATAATTTAAGAAAGACAGTTGAGAATCCTGACTGAGCCTTGTGCTATAGTGAAATTCCTATTATTGCTGTGTGGGGACCAACATGTTCTCCTTTGACAAGGACAGATTTTAGATTAAGCACTCTGATATTGTAAATTACCATTCTTGATAGCTAGTCTCTCTGGTCTAAGGTGCCTTAGAGAAATGGAACAGAACTGTGAAAGGGTGGAGATTTCAATGGAGGTAAAGCTCTCTTTCCAAAACATCCCCAGCCCCCACTCCCAATTCTCCACATTTTAAGGGAAGGAACAGTAATGTGAGGACACTGCTGAATTTAAATGGAGATAAAGGACATTATAATTACAAATTTCAGGATCCAATCCCAGAATGATAGGTTGACAGTGTCAGACCCATCCAGTGACCAATTACAATTACATTTAGCTCCAGCCACCCCAGATAAGGTAAGGGGGAGAGCTGAGGGAAAGAAGTAGCTCTCTGGATTCATCTTCAAACTTATAAGGTATTTCATTTTACAAATTATCTGCACATTGCCCAGGCTAAATAATTAATGTTTAAATAAGGCACATATGACTATTTTTGAACAGAGGGAAAAGAAGAAGACAGGGAATTAGAGACAGATTGAGGGAGCCTATTTTTCCCCTGTCACTCAGAGATAAGGCATTAGCATTGCTACAGAATGAAGACTGCCTCCCCTAGGAGATGGCTGCAGCTTCTAGTTCATTGTTTTCACATCCACAGACTGGGGTGGTGGGCTATTTTTAAGGGGGGAATACGGAGAGGAGAAAAGAGGGGATAGCAGTAGGTCAGATTTTCTATCAGTCAAAAGCCTTGAAGTCTGTTAGGAGTTCACAATACAGTTTGGAGCAGAGTAAGCAGCTATTTCCTAAAGCACGTATGCTTTGCAAAATCAATTTGTGAGCTCATTACATAAATCCATATTAAACTATTTAGTCTATATTTCACACTATAACGAGGATAGTCAGGGTAAATTAAATGGATTTCGTTTCCAGGTGGCAGAGAGCCAAAGTTTGTCTTTCCTATTTTAAGTTAATGCTGGGCTCTCTAATATGTGTATGTCGCAGACAGGAGGGATAGAGGGGAAGGATAATGATTTCCCCACTTTAGATATCAACAACAAATCATATCTATATTTTTTGAGTCTTGAGAGTTTCGGCAATCATATGCTTTTATTGCCTCGTGCCCTCTGAATACTGTCTTGGCCCTGTTTATTTCAAAATAGCAGGAATGCAGGAGTCCCCTTCTCAATCTTGTGAAACCTGTGCTGTTCTGTGTTTTGTAAGAGAATGAACTTCATCAGTGAAGAGACAAAATATATATACATATATATATATGTATATATATATGTATATATATATATATATATCCCATAGCTCATCAGGGAATTATGATGCCCATTGTACTGTCAATTCCCTTATTAAGTCTTTAATTACCATCATTGTTATTTCTCTCTACTTCCCTTAGCCCTTCTCTAAGTCAATGCAAAATTACTACCATTTCTTTTTTGTCTTTTTAAATATTTTCTGCATTCATTCTTTCTTCTCTCTTCATTAATACAGAGACAATCCTGGTCCACCTTACACCTGAAATATTACAAATTTGTCTGAGCATTTATTCTCTGACCTACTCCAACCCCTAGCTCTATTCCTAGCACAATAAAAATAAGCAAAGCCAACAGACACCATTTTAATCTATCCATTGCTTTGCTCTCAATGCTATAATGGCCTACGATGATTCACAAACATGGACACTTACGTGTGAAGATCTGCCTCCTTTTCTCAAGAAAAGCCAGTAAGAACCATCTGGTGAAAATTTGTTTTCTGAAGCTTTTACCTTTGCCTCTCTTTTCACCTAATATTTCACTTAACCAGACATAATTATACTTGATACTTTCACTAATTCTATCCCAATGCCTGATTATGGTAAGCAAGTGACCTTTGATTTTATTATGCTATACCAACAAACATAACTCTTCAATCCCCACCCCCCACCAAAATCCTCTTATTATAAGAACAAGTGGTTGTAATCAAATAAACTCTACCAATGCCTCTGGAAAAGGTAGAGTTAATGGACTGTCCTATTCACCATTCATTTGACTTTCCAAACTAAAACACTCTTCCTTGGAGACCATTCCCCTATATATATATTCTCCTTTTAGAAAGTTAGTTCTTTGAGGTCAGGGACTATCTCACTTTTATTTTTGAATACCCAGAGTCAAGTATAATGCTTGTCAGATGGTAAATGCTCATAAATCATTTTCTAAACATTCAGCTGGGAAGGCTTCATGTATGTCAGTGACATACTGAGTGTTTGATCTAAACACCAACTTAACTATTTCAACAAAAGTTCATAACTGGGATACAGATCACTCCATTGTAAAATTCTTTGCCTTAGAAAACTTTGAAACCAAGAAAAAAAATATGTGGCCCTCAATTCTGTTCAATTGTTTTCTACTTCTGCAATGACAGTGATGGAGAGATAGAAAAGGGATCCAAAGGTGTTAAATATCACCACTTTTTGGTTATATATACAGTTTAATTTAACTGTAGGTATTCTAAATATGAAATTTTTGTTCAATGACTCATTGCTTAATGTTCTATGGAGTAATTTTCTTTAGATAATATTTTGACATTTACATCAAATATATGTGTTTTAACTAAAATGACTATCATATTCAGTCCTAGAGCCATGTCATGACTTAAGTCAAACCACTGGTCGATTGAGTTTTTTTTTTCACTGAAACAGCACTAATAAAATAAAAAAAATAAGCGCTCACTTTCACATGCTGCTATATGTTGTTAAAAGCATTTTCCATACAATAGCTTCATGAGGTAGGTTGTGCAGATATTATATCCTAATTTTATGGATGACAAAACTGCATGTCAGAGAGCTTGAAGTACTTTCTTTAGGTCACACAGCTAGCAAGTGACAGAAGCCAGGACTTAAAGCCATGACTTAAAGCCATGTCTCACTCCAGTGCTCACCATTCAATTGTTTCAGAACTCAATTCAGTGAAAAGAGTACACTTTCCCCAAATGACGAATGGTCAAAAGATATGAACAGGCAGTTTTCAGATGAAGAAATTAAAGTTATCTATAGTCACATGAAAAAATGCTCTGAATCACTATTGATTACAGAACTGCAAATCAAAACAACTCTGTGGTACTACATCACACTTACATTTTGGCTAACATGACGAAACAGGAAAATTATAAATGCTGGAGAAGATAGGGGGAAAATGGAACACTAATGCATTATTGGTCAAGTTGTAAACTGATCCAATTATTCTGGGGAGCAGTTTGGAGGTATGCTTAAGGTCTATAGAATGTGCATGTTCTTTGACCCAGAAATACTGCTTCTAGTTCTGTATCCCAAAGAGAACATAAAAATGGGAAAAGAAATCACATGTATAAAAATATTTATGCCGTTCTTTTTGTGGTAGCAAAGAATTGGAAATTGAGTAGGAGCTCATCAGTTGGGCGAATAGCTAAACAAGTTGTGGTGAAAAACCCAGAAAGATTTATATGAACTGATGCTGAGTGAAGTAAACAGAATTAAGAAAACATTGTGCACAGTAATATTCACGTGTTGTGATGACTTTGATAGATGTATCTCTTTTTAGCAATGCAAGAATCTACGACAACCTCAAAAGACTCATGATGGAAAATGCTGTCTGCATAAAGAAAGAGAAAGTGAAATGTGAATACAGATCGAAGCATATTATTTGCTCCCTCTCTTTTTTGTTGTTTCTTTTCTCGTGCTTTCTCCCATTGGGTCTAATTCTTCTTTACAACATGACTAATGTGAAAGTAGATTCAATATGAATGTATATGTAGAGCCTATATCAAATTACATGCTATTTGGGGGTGGGAAGAGGGGAGAGATGGGGAAAAAATGGAGCTCAAAATCTTATGGAAGTGAATGTAGAAAACTGAAAATAAATAAATTTAATAAATTAAAAAAAAGAAAAAGTAGACTGGTATTCCCATGTAGATACAGTATTCTTCTGCTGAATTAACTATCATTCGGAAATTCTACAAAATTAATTAGCATTAGTTCAAAAGAGCCTCAATTTCACATTATTTTAAAATTAGTCCATTACATCTTAAAACAAAGGCATCTGAACCAGGTAACTCTAGATAGTCTGAGAGTGAAAAGGGAACTATAGTTCTATGTTTTACACCTAGCTCTCTATTATTATAAACCTTGCAAGGTGGTCACATGTATTTGAATTAATGCTACTTGATGTTACAATTATGTAAACTATAATAATTTGTTCTGGCTCAATGGAAATATGAAATATGAAATCAAATAAAGCTAAATACTTCACAAAATATCCACAGTAATCAGGACTAAATGTATATAGCTCCTATAAATAATCTCTCTATACTTGCTATATTCATCCTGCCATCAAGATCCATTTATTCTTTCGCCAGCATATTATGAAGATATTACTGTATTATTGTATCCCATCTTCCCTATTCATAAAACCATTGCTCAAGTCTTGGCTTTGCTCATATTACCCCTGGGCTGTTGCAATTGGTGCCACCTACAGGTCAGATATCACAATCTGATTATAATTCTTTTTTTTTTTTTAATATGGCACATCTCTCTTAATAGATTGTCTAGTAAATTCTTCTGCCTACTCAACTCAGTACCCATTATAGCACCTCACATATAGCAGACACAAGATAACTCTTTGATAAATGAGTGAATGAACAGACTCTTTTGCTGTAGTTCTAGGTGATTGTATTACCACTTCTAAGTCTTTGGCAGAAGAGCAACACTAACCTTGCCTCTGCACACTTCAGTGGGCATTGTTTCAATGACCCCACTCTCCCCCTGAAGTGTTTCCCAAATAGCTCCTGAATCCAATCAGAAATCATTCAAGAATCAACCATTCAAGGATCTGATTAAGGATAGGATGATCAAGTTCAAATTTGGAGTCACAAAATGTTAGAAAGGAAGTTAACAGTTATCAACTGAAACAGTTTTTTCATCTCTAAAATGGAACACATATTCCATCTTTCTCACGATTGTTGTAAAGAACTTAGTTAAATTTAATAATTAGGTAAAATATGATACCTACCAAACAGCATGCTTCTTCCACCTCCCTGCTCCCCACTGTCCGCCATACCTAGCTTCGTTCCATATGTGTTCTTTCCTTACTTGCCCTTGTCCTGGAGCAGTTTCTCCATTACTGACCTCATGGTAATCCACAGGTTCCCTCCTTATGTATCACAACACCCTTCCTCCAAGCTTCAGGGCATCTTATGGTTCTGGCCTTTGATAGAAAAGTTAATAGCAGTCTGGGATCTCCTTGACAGTAGGCACTTGTCTTCTGCCTTTCTTTGTATCTCCATTGGTTAACAGGGGTAGTTAACAGGTGGCCTCAAGGCCAAATGTGGCCTTTTAGGTCCTCAAGGGAAGCCCTGTGACTGAATCCAAACTTCCGACAACAAATCTCCTTAATAAAAGGATTTGTTCTGTAAAATTTGTACTCAATCAAAAGGCTGTACCCAAGGACCTAGATGGCCACATGAGGTCTTGAGGCTACAGGTTCCCCACCCCTGGGTTAGCACAACGACGCCTGACCTATAAAAGCTGCTTCATAAAGGCTCATAACTAGCTGGCTAAATGATTTTCTTCACCATTATATATCTATTAATAGCTTACTTTTGCTTGAAGATATAATCATAAAAAAAGGAAACTTTCTCCCTCCTTTCCCTTTCCTCGCTCCAGTAAAGTGAAATGTTTAATCTAGGAATAACTAAGTGGAGCTCAATATTGAAACTTTCTAGATTAATAAACATTGGTCATGGAGAAGAAAAAATAAAAATAAATAAATATAATAAATTTTATTTTATAATAAATAAATATAAATAAATGAATGAATGAATGAATAAAAAAATAAATAAAACACACCTCTTGTCTTGACTGAGAGGCAGAAAAAATAATGGGGCCAAATGCTGAAGAGATGTGTTCATTTACTCATTTTACATTGATTAACTGTTTTCTTTCTCACAAGGCAAGGCCCATTAGAAGTTCAGACCGAAATTTACTGTGGTATAACAAACAAAACACATTAATAAAACTTCAAAGAAATAGATTTCCTAATATGTAGATGAGGAATATATATAGTTACATCTTAAGCCTTTCTTGCTCCTAAAATATTTGCTTTACCCAAAAGTTTGTTTAATTTCAGTTATATGATTTCGTGAAAAACACTTGATCTGTCATAAGTTAAAACCCAGTGTCTGGTTCAAGATGGTGGAGTAGAAGCAGGACCTCTCCACAGCTCCTGTTTCCATCTTCCCCAATCCATGTAAAAAGTGGACCCTAAACAAACTTTGGAGCTGCAGAACCTACAAAATGACACGCAGGCCAGCAGCAAGCGGCCAGCACAACATTCTGGGAGCCAAGCCCAGGACCACGTGAGCTTGAGGTTTTAGCCCCAGGGTGGGCCTGACCAGCCACCAGCTGGAGGGACTCCAGATCACCAGCAGCTGTGGCCATTTCCGGATTTATCAACACATAGATGCCAAGGACAAAGTGAGAGGTCAGTGAAGTGTGGACTTTGGGACCAGTAGTTCGGAGTGCTTCAGCCTACTGAGATGCTGGGCACAGCCAGCCAGTGTCAATGTGGCAACTTCACCTCCTGGCCTGCAGAGTGTAGGGGGACCAAGCAACCAGTCTGAGGGGTAATTGCTCTTGCTTTAACCTGCTTGGATCTGGACTGCAGTCTAGGGTGGAGGTCCTGGGGTGTGTGTCCAGCTTGCCAGAGCATGTGGAGGCCTCAGAGAGGGCACCCATCTAATAGCTGTGGCAGCTGAGAAAACCCAAGTGTTTGGGACAAAAGCTCCCCTGTCTGGTGGCAGAGTCCTACCGTAGCAAAAGTCAAGTGACTGAGGGGCGACATGACCAGGCAAAGGAAACAAAGGAGACAGAAGATTCCAACATTAGACTCCTATTTTGGGGACAAAAAGGAGCAAAGCATTGAATAGGAGGAGGGAAGTGAAGTCAAAACTCCTTTACCACAAAGCTTCAAAGGAAAATACAATCTGGTTACAGGCCATAGAGGACCTTAAGGAGCAGATAAGAGAAGTGGAGGAAAAATTGGGAAGAGAAATGAGAACAATGCAAGAAAATTACAAAATGAGATTCAACAGCTTGACTGAGGAAAACAACATCTTAAAAAACTGACTCAATTGGCAAAAGAGGCTCAAAAAAGCAATGAGGAAAGGAATGCCTTGAAAAACCAAATTTGCCAGATGGAAAAAGAATCTCAAAAGCTCAATGAGGAGAATCATTCCCTCGGATTTAGATTGGAGCAAAGGGAAGCGAGTGACTTTATGAGAAATCAAGATGCTATTAAACAGATCCAAACAAATGAAAGAATAGAAGGCAATGTGAAATATCTCATGGGAAAAACCACTGACCTGGAAAATAGAACCAGGAGAGATAATTTAAAAATGATTGGACTATCTGAAAGCCATGATCAAAGTAGGAACCTAGAAATCATCCTCCAAGAAATTCTCGAGGAAAATTGCCCTGATATTTTAGAGCCAGAAGGCAAAATAGAGGTTGAAAGAAATCACCGATCACCTGAAAAAGATCCCAAAAAGAAAACTCCTAGGAATATTATAGCCAGGTTCCAGAATTCCCAGATCAAGGGTAGAATATTATGAGCAGCCAGGAAGACAAAAATCTGATAATGGTGGAAACACAATCAGGATAACACAGGATCTGGCAGTTTCTACACTGAGGGGTCAAAGGGCCTGGAATAGGATATTCCAGAGGTCAAAGGAGCTGGTATTAAAACCAAGAGTCACCTACCCAGCAAAACAGAGTATCATGTTTCAGGGGAAAATATGGTCATTCAGTGGAATAGGGAATTTCAAGCATTCTTAATGAAAAAGCCAGAGTTGAATAGAAAATTTTCCATCCAGATATAAGAAGCAAGAGAAGCTTGAGGAGGTAAACAGGGAAAAGAAATCATAAGCTATTGATCAAAGTTGAAGTATTAACATTCTTACATGGAAAAATGATAATTGTAACTGATGAAACTTTTCTCAGTATGAAAATAGTTGAAGGGAATAGAAATATATATATATATATATATATATATATTTCTATATTGGAGGTTATATGGGCATATGAACACATGTGTGAATGTGTGTATATATGCTTACATGTATATATAGAGGTCACAGGAACAATTTAATAGGAAGGGATGATACTTAGAAGGGGAAATTAACAGGTGAGAGAGGAATATAATGAGAGGAGATAGAGAGACAGAATGGGGTAAACTATCTCATAAAGAAGAGGCAAGGGAAAGGGGTTAAATGGAGGGGGTGAATAGGAAGGCAAAAGGGAATGGGTCAACCTCATTCTCACTGAATTTGGCTCAGGGAGGAAATGAAATACACACTAAATAGGCATCTCACCCTACAGGAGAGTAGCGGGAAGGGGATGTGAGTGGGGATGATGGAGGGGAGGGCAGGCTGTTGGGGAGGGAAGTTGGAAGCACTCACTTTTGAAAAGGGATGGTATCAAAGCAGAGAATAGAACAAGTGGGAGGTGGGATAGGAGGGATGGAAATATAGTCAGTCTTTTATAACATATCTACTATGTTTTGCATTAGCTACACATATACAATCTATATTGAACTACTTATCTTCCCAGTAAGGGTGGGTGACAAGGGAGGAAGGGAATGGATCTGGAATTCAAAGTTTTAAAATCAAATGTTTAAAATTATATATACACATATACTATTATTAATACTATCTTACATGTAATTGGTAAATAAAATATGCAGACCCTGGGGCATAGAGATCCTCAATGCCCTACTGGAAAAGTCTAAGGGGGTATGGGAGGAGATATGGGAGAGAGCAGATTGGAGGAGGGGATATCCTGTGGGACTGCTATTCTGGGGTGGTGGGTAGGGGAAAAATGGGAAGAAAATTTGTAACCCAAAATTTGGCGGAAATGAATGATGTAAATCAGAAGTTAATAAAGCATTTGGAAAATGAATAAAAAACCCAGTGTCTGCTTTTTTCTCTCCACACATACACACACATATGTGATGTGTACTTATATACATATATGTATATATGCATATGCACGTTGATATATATCCACAATATATGCATGTTTATATAGCCATATATAGTTATTTATATGATGATATAACTACTATACAAAAAATATACATGAATGTATAGTTGTATTCAATATATGGTTGTAAATATGATCCTAAAAGTCCATGTTCTTTTTCTTATAAAAATATGCTTACTCATGAAACCAGTAGAAATTCATCAAGTGTCTGCATTTTTTTAGAAACAACCCTTTTTTAGAAACAACCTTCTCTTACCCATTAAATTATGCTTGCATTGTCCAAAGCGATCATGCTGAGAGAAAGTAAATCACCTTAAACTGGAGAACTTTAAAGGAACAGTCATATATACCAACATTCTCATTGGAAACTTCAGACCAACCAAGGAGTATAGTAGAAAGAACAATGGATTTTGATGTGGACTTGAGTTTACTTTGGTAACTTACTACTTATATAATCTTAACCCAGTCATTGAACTTCTCTGGGCCTTAGGCTCTATATCTATAAAGTTAGGGTGGTTAACTTATATGGTCCTTAACATCCTTTTAAATTCTAAATCCTTGATTCGATCATCTTCTGTCTGCTAAGTACTACCTATGTGTGCGTGATCCTTCAGTTTACTTTACCACTTTGACTACAAAATGTACGTTTCTTTTTTGTATTGCTCAAATGGATTGCATAAAACAAGTGAGGATGGTATGCCAAATTTAAAAAATTACTAAATCCCTGAGGAGCAATGAAATAATTACTTTACAAATACTGTAATATGATGAACCCCCTTTTATTAACATAGACAAGCCACCAAAATGAATACTTAAAAAAAATTTTTAATTGTAAAGAACTAAGAAAAATAGGAATTTGTGGGTAGGATAGCTCATTTTCAAGGGAAAAAACCCTTCTCATGAAAAGAAAAAAAATTTTTTCTCATTATATTAACCCAAGGATTCATTGCGGTGTAGTAATGTGCTGATTTTGTAGAACTTTAGCAGGGTGTTTCTAAAATCTTTTGAAGTTTGAAAGTTTGATGCTATATTCTCACAATTATAAATGAGTCAACACAAAATGTAAGATTACCAAAACTGAAACAAATCAAAGGTGAAATATATGGGGAGATATTACCTAGTTAAAAAAAAAAGACAAAAGAAAATAAAAGCCAAGAATGACATTTGCCTTATCATATAAATGCAGAACATTTTCCATGGTCAAATAATCGACTTTTTTCTATTCTACCCTATGTAATACCATCATTGTTCTATTCAGTGGATGCAGAGATGGACCAAATAATCAAATCTATGATACTCTGCTCTGGATTAGAGAGAGCAAAAGGTAAAGCCAGGTCAAATAACTAACCTATTTTCGTTGGTATACAAAATTATATTATAGGAAAAGGAACTTTTTTTTAAAGGTGATCAAAAACAAAAGAAATTAACAAGGGGAAAATTTTTCAAGCCTCTTTAATAGTTTCAATTTTAAACAAACCAATATTGACTTTTACAATTATCTAATAGGTAGAATATGTTTAGGAAAATATTAGTTTAAAGGTGCATGAGCCTAAAATGACATTTAATGCAAGTATTTTAAAAAGGAAGTTATTATTGGGTACATATTAAGTACTTGAAAACATTCCAAGTTAAATTGCCTCTGCTTAGGATGGAAAATATTTCCAGAGACCCTCAACGTACTTTCTCTTGCCTTTGAATAAATGGTAAAACTCTTATTTTAAATGGTCTACCATGATATTTGAGAACACCTTAATTCAACTATGACAAATCTGAAAAACCCATGATAGCTGACCCGCTCTGTACACAGAATTCCCAGTTTGGGATGCTGACTAGGAAACACTTTTGGTTCACCGCATCTGCATTTATAGGGGAGTTGTGAACACTTTTACCCCAATCCCAAAAACAGTGAAGGCCTTAAATCATAATCATTTTCTACAGTAAGAATTGATAATTACACTTAATTGTCTGTCAGTAACTAATGCCAGATTAGGAAGTACATCACTCTAGTGTTAGTTGCATTCTCTTACACAGTCGCTTCAGTGCTGTTATGCTGGCAAATTAAATCCTAACAGATCTTGAAGTGTTAAGACTAATTGTGCAATTACTCATTCCTTCACACAATCCCGTTGAAGTAATGATGTAAAAAAATTAACATTCACGAAGAAATGTTGTATTTAGTGACAGTTAATATAGTTAGAAAAGTCAGTCAGTGCCTATAGACTTTCTTCTTGCCCTTTAGGTTTTTCCAATTTTTCTCTTCAAATTGATAAGGCAGTACATACCAAAAAAATAATAAATCTGGGATAAAACTTGCACTTTCTATGCCTTAAAGCTTAAACCTAGCCTTAAATAACTTTATCTATTTCTAGGCCCTGTGATGTACCACCTTATTACAATGTGAAAAATTCAACATCATTCTTAATCATAACCTTTCTGAGAAGGACAGGTAATTGATAGCAATTCACAGTTTTCTAAATGCCTAAGCAATATATTTCCCGTAGTACAGAAGAACTCCATCATAACAGTGGTTTTGGGGAATGCAGATAACACCAGCATGAAAGGAAGTTCTTGTTAAAGCGAGAGGCATGCACTATAAGTTACTGTGGGGAACATGACTTGCTACATAATAAGCTTGAATTCATGGGCCAAGCTGGTGGTGGTTTCTAATAGGATTTACTGTTCTTAAGATCACTTGACTTTTTTTTTCCAGAAGGCTTTTCTTGCAGTTTTGGAAATAAAACATCATGTCATACCTTTAACTGGGATTCCAATTTTGTCTTAACTTGTTTTCCATATTCATTTCAAGTTGTTCTGCCCAGCTTTCACCCCATCACAGCTGCTTTTTGAATGCCAAGAGCTACTTATTGCAGCTACTATTTTCACCCCCACTGTTCCCACGTTGCCTTCCACTAAAGATGAGTGGACAGTGTAGCTTAGGACATGGTAAAAATACCGAGAACAGGGATGAGAAACTGAGCGAGGCATGGACTTCAATTGTTGTCTTCTTGTGTTCTGCTCACCTCTTCAAACACTGGCATATTCTATCCTCTGATCCACAAATTTCCTGTGTCGCTGGCACTTTTCCTCCTGACCCATATATGTATGGACTTCCTAATACTTATCTTCTCCATCGCTCACCATCCATGGTATCTACCTCATAGCATTATTTTTCTCTGCAACTTGGCTCAGAATAGATACTTCTTATACATAAATAAGCCATTGCTAACTAATGTACAGCTAACAGGTACACAAGTAATACAGCCAAAGCAACATAATTAACTTCCCATTCATTATTATAGAATTAAAATTTACATGCCAAGTAGAAGCACTTTGACATACGGTATGGAACTCACCTCAGAGTCAGAAAAAAAACAAATAAATAAATAAAATCTGGTTTCAAGTCCATCCTCTGACACAATTTAGCTGTAGAACCCTGGGCAAGTGATTTAAACTTTCAGGATCTGCACAGGAAATTTAATCAGTCTAAGATATTGCAGAGTGGGGAATAATATGCAGGGGTTTTATCACCAAGAGTTGTTCCTGATACCAAGGAAATCACATATCTACTAAGGGGAAAAAACATGCAGTGTATCCCCAAAGTCTTACTTGAGGTTTTAGCTATTAAAGCTTGAATGCTTTAAGACTAAAAGAATTAGTGCAGATTTAAGCTACTAAAGCTTAGGAAAAGCTTTAGTGAAGAGTTATTAAAGCTTTAGGAAATAGGTTTAATACCTTAAAATTTCACTAAGACTTTTGGGACCTGTATCATGGCTCCTATTCTCTTTGATCAAGCAACTAACAAAACATACAGTTAAGTTCTTTCTATTGGCCACATGCTATACTAAGCACTGGGGATGGAAAGAAAAATCAAGGCTGTTCACAGTAACTTCTTATGCCAGTTTTATATTGAAAGTAATCATGAACTGAACCTCAGGTTGTGAATCTCATTCTCTTACTGCTAGGAGCCCTTTACTATTAACTAGGCTTTCAAAGACTGAGCATAATACATTTTAAGGAATGTAAATGATGGGGTGGATAGTGGGGATGGAAAGGTATCTGACTTCTACCTGTAAAGAGCTGTATCCCTTTTACATGTGACAGCACATCAATTAACAACACTTTAATTCTCACAGAGCATTGTCAAGAGAAGGAAGAAAGCAGTTCACTGAAGTCAGTGATCAATAGATTGTTATTTTTTATCTCTAAATGACTAGTTTCCAAAAGTGGGGTTGAAAAATGTTTATAAGAAATAATATTGAAACTTCATGAGGCTTCCCTGAGTATCAACTCACACAGAATAGGTCATTGTCTGGGCCTCACTGAGGAACAGATTGTCGGGGTTGCCAGGGGTAACTCTCAGTCAGAGGCCTGTGGACAGGCCAAAACTGAACAGCTGGGCAACGCAGGGTTCACACTGTGCCTGAATATATATGGTGACCATTTATTGACCAATTTTTAAAAGAGAGGGCTGTGTTCTCGTCACCATGGTCAGCCCCATCACTTAATTTATATGTATAGCTTGCCTCTCTACCATCTGTGCATGCTGGCCTCCTCAACATCTCTGAGGAATTGGAGTGGCATTGTTTGAAGATCTGATTAAATAGCCAGGAAAAAGTCATCCATCATTTATAAGGGGGAAACGCAGACAGTTACAATGGTATCCTGCAGCCCTTTAGGATTTTGTCTTCATTTTCTTTTGCTTTCATTCTAATCCAATGCCAAACATAATAAACACTGACCATGAGTACAGAATTTACTGACAGCATTTTAACATCTAGGTGGAAGAAGTAATGAATTATCCAGTTTCCTCTAGGCGGGTTCTGGTAATATATTAAAACTACATTACTGCTAAGGGTAGCCCTCTTCCCCCAGGCTTATATCTACTGAAAAATAATCAAAGAGCCCAAGCTGAATGCTGGCTTCTGTGATTAAAGGCTACCTGTTGGATTATGGTTTTCCTCTGTGATGAGGCTTCCTGTGTGTAACTTAATTTGAGGTAAAATGTGCCAGTCTGATTCCCTAAGTAATCATCAGTGAGTCAGAATATAGTGTGCATAGTTCTGGTTGAGTTAGAGGCAGTCTTTTTAAAGTTTCTCTTCTTTCTCCCTTCCTCCCACCTTGTTATTATTATTTTCATTTGTTTTAAAGCATATATTTTTCTGCACATAGTAACTTAGAAGGCAGCATACACGAAATTGGAAAATAAAATCATCTGATAAATGAAGGACCTTAAATGATAGTTCATTGTCTTATCCAATAGATGGGCTATTCTCATTCCTATAGTTTTGAAATTCTTCCCCTCTATACCCAACTTTTAAAAAAAAAAGGGGAGGGAAGTTGAGTGAAATCACATTGTGAGCATTATGTCTGTGTCTCACATGATTGGATAAAGAATGCATTGGATCTGAGGACTTAATAGTCACATTAAAAAAAATCATCTAAGACAATGAGATATCATTTAAATTTATTTAGTTTGCTTCTTAGAAGACTAATTTTTTTAAAGACCAAGAGTAACTGAAGAGTTAGCATTATCAACAGAAAGAAAACACTCAACATTCATGCAATAAATGTGTGCTATATAAAACATCTACGAAAATGAATAGTTTATGTTCTTTGTAAACTATATCGAGGCAAAAATGAAAGAAAATTTCAATTTCCTATTTTTGGGGGGTCTTATTTCTTGATTATCCCACTAGTCCTAAGCAGTTTGTTTCCAAGTGTTGTAGTACATTTATAAGAAAATTTTATATGAATGCTACAAAAATACAATGATTTTTAACATTTCTCCATTTTTAATTATCAGAAACTAACAAAACAAGATTCTTCCTTCATTCATAATAATAAAAACATTTCCAAAAACAGTTAGAAAGAGACATTGACCTAACATAGAATGTATATCTAAATATCTTTCACCTTCTGAGAGATTTCCCAAATTTTTGAGTCCCCACTCCAAAACTCTTTTGATCAAGGAACCCCTCCTCCCCTCCTTCTTTTAACAGTTCATTCTTTGGTAGCCCAAATAATTTGGAACCGGATCTGGGAGAGATGTGTAAAGCATTTTGGGTTTTCTAAATTGAGTACTAATCACATTAATTACAAACAGCATTTCTTAGCTTCTTACCAGGTTCAGGGATGATTAGCTGGGCACTGGTCTGTGTATTCCCAGCATCATTCTCAGCTACACATTGATAAAAGCCTTCATCTGACTTTACTACTCCAAGGATCCGCAAATTGCTGCCACCCTAGGGAGAAGAACAAATGACTGAGATGTTTTTAAAACAATAACAACACAAATCAGCACCAAAGCGTAACTTCAACCAAGCTTTATTGTTAGTTTCCTGAATATACTGGAAGGGAGGACGTACTCATTGGATCTTTGCTTCACTTACACCTCTTCATAAAACTTAGTAGTTTCCTACGTATCTGCTAAATGTATCAACAAACATGTGATCTGGTATTACAATTAAGCTTATTACCTTGAGTCCATGGACATAATGAAGTACAGACAATGTGCATATGAACTGAAGAATCTTCATCAGGTGAGTGATAGGTTGTATCAATGACTTGCCTTACTTCTTGCCCCACCCTCCAAAATGATTAGAGTTCAATATCAACAGTTGTGAGGGAGGGGGGAGTGTGTGTGTGTGTGTGTGTGTGTGTGATTGGAGGGAGGGCAGAAACCACAGCTTCTAGTTCTCATGACATGGTATTGTGACCAGTGGTGGACATGGGCCATCTGTTGGCTATCCCTCCGTTTTTGCATATGACTAACTCACTTTTCCCTGTTATATGTCTCTTTGTTGATCGTTTATGACTTTTCAAATAAACTCTATCATACTCAGAGAACGATTTTCCAGTTTATGGAAAAATTGAAGAAAAAAATTTTTTTTTGCTGACAAGTTTCAAATTATCTTGTATCTCCCATTAAAAAACAAACAACTAAATTAAATGAATGTAAGTTTTCACTTCCATGTGGCAAGCCAATCTGTTTCTATTTATATGAGGAAAAATGATTTAATGATCTGAAGACTGTTTTTAATTTATACTTAACTCAGTTTATTTTAGTTATTAGTAGAAGCATTATTTGTATAAATTTGAGGCATGCTAAATCACATCCCCTTAAGTCATTAAATTGAAAAATATTCTCTCATGGGGAATACTTAATTGTTTTCAGAATCAGGTAGCAAATTCTCAACTAATATAAAATTCTCACATGTAGGTAATTTCTAATTGGCAATTCTCATAAAAGTTCCTATTAATATTAGATGTACTGTCAGAAGCGCATAGTTATATATCACTTTGGTCCAAGACTTAGATTTCCGAAGCTTTTGGGGAAAATATTTGTTTAAGTATACAATGAGTTTGAGACAAGCGTTTTGCATTTTATTTTCCCTTTCCCTAAGATTGTAGACATTTAAATGGGTTGGCAGTAATGAGTCATGCAGGGGGAAAGATTATTCAAACTGTACAGAAAACAAATGTTACATTTTATCATGTATCCTTAAGGGCACCCAGCAATTTCCTTTATATGCAAGCAGCATATATTTCATGTGTATACAGCACATTTCAAATCGCTGAATGACAGGTCATTTTTAATTCTGTTGTAGGGCAAACAGCAGTGAACTTAAAGGAACTAATGGGTTGTAAAGCATTCCAAAGTTAACTTTTTTTCATCATCACTGTATTTCCATCAAATGATATGAAATCAATTGAAAATACAACTATTTTGAAATATAAAAGATAAATGAGAAAGGTAAAAAATGGAGATGTTTCCTTCAATCCTTGGAATGTCATATAGGAACCAAAGGTACACAAAAGGTAGTTAAAACAAAGAAAGAAATGGAAACAAAAAAACAAAAACCATGGTCTCTGCAAGGATCTCTACCCCTTAAACAAAGGAGACTGTATGATACATCATTGGCATTTAAGTGTGGACTAACTACTTGACATGAAGTTAGGAAGATCTGAGTACTGAGATGGCCTCTGATACCTACTTGTTATTTGCCTACAGCCATGCTGCTTAACTGCCTCAATTTCCTCACCTATAAAATGGGAATAATTATAGAACCTACTTCCCAGGGTTGTTGAAGTGATACTTATAAAGTGTTGAAGTAATATTTATAAAGTAATGAAGTAATTATTACAAAGCACATTACAAACTATGTATTTAACAATGGCAATAGTCATACTAGTAGTAGTAGTAGTAGTAGTAGTAGTAGTAGTAGTAGTAGTAGTAGTAGTAGTAGTAGTAGTAGTAGTGGTGGTGGTGGTGGTGGTGGTGCTGGTGGTATTAGTAGTAGTTGTAGTGACAGGAAGAGGAGAAGGAGGAGGAGGAAGAAGAAGAGAAGGAAGAGCAGGGGGAGGAAGAGGAGGATGAGAGGAATAAGAGGCAGGGAATAAGCAGCCCTAGGTTACTAACTCTGTTTCTAGCACTTACTTGGGTTTGTTTTGCTTTTTTTACTTTGGTGATTTCATTGGCATAGGAAATTCTAGAAAGGAAAATCCTTCTCTCCATGCATATTGACATTTACCCTGAAAATTATAGAGTCTTTGAAAGTTGCTTGGGGTCACTAAGATGAGATGATGAGACTGACAATGGTTTACCGACAGTCACACTTTTAGGATGTTCAGAGGTTACGCTAGAACCTAGACGTTCTTTGGTTACACTTTTTTGCTCTACCACAGGTATATGTATCACCTCACCTCTGGATGTGAACTTGTTCATATATAAATATATAAAACTATAAAAATTATTGCACTTTTTTGTGAAAAAGATATTTTGCTGAAACTTTGTACTTTAACATAACAGATACTATGGTATAATTGCTCAAATGAATCCCTAAAAGTACATTTACTAAAACTGTTAAGCAAAAACCACTTAAAAAGGGTAGTCTATGCCTTTTAGGGACAGGTCTCTTGCTATCTTGTCACTGGATATAAACAAGGAAAGACAGAATAACTTTCATCAAAAAGGATAGTGGCCAAGTTTCTTATAGTAAAAAAATACACTCACACACATATACACACACATACATACCTATACATACCTATATATATATACACACTTGCATGTATATAGACACACACATATATATATATATATATGTATGTATGCATCCCTTCTACCTAAGCTGTCTCCAGAACTCAAAACAATATAGAAAAATACAATTGAAAAATTGTAAAGCCCAGAACAAAACTTGTAAGTAGGTAGAACATCAAGTAGATGGTACAAAGGATAAAACATAGTGTGTGCAGGTGGGAAGACCTGAATTCATCAGAGATTTACTACCTGTGTGACCTTGGACAAGACATTTTACATCTCTGGGGCTCAGTATGGTCTTTTGTAAAATGAGAGGTTTTAACTCTGATGTTCCTTCCATTTCTAAGTCAATGTTCCTCTTATTATTATCATCTTAATTCACAAAGTTTGAATTTCTATATTGCTTTACAGATACAAAGAACTTTCGTGCAAAGATCTCATTTCATAGTCACCATAAGATTATGAAAGAGGTAGGATAAAGCATTTTCATCATTATTTTACCAAGTATATCGAGTCTCAGAGAAGTTGAGACTTGCCCAAATTCACACACTGGATGATGGTAATGATGATAATGATTCCAAGTCTTTTCTGTTAATATCCACCTTTTTTATTCTAATGAGAATTCACTAAAAGAAAGATATTATACTAGAAACTGAGGAAGACTGAAGTTATCTCCACAATCTTCCTAGAGAAAGGATATACCAGAATTACATAATTTTTTATGGAAATTTAGGGCCATAAAATAATGTTGAAGTATACGTAAGTGGCAACATAGTGAAAGAGAAAGAATGCTGGATTAGAAGACCTGGGTTCTAATTCTGGTTGTGTCACTAATTAGCCATGTAACCTCTTGCTAGTCATTTAGCCTTACTGGGACTCAGCTAATTCATTCATAACCCAAGAGATTTGGATGAAATTCCTCTCAAACTATATTGTCCTTGCTAACTCTAAAATGATAATATACTATTATATCAAGCTTGAATCTACTAAATAGCAACAGAGATTTATTTCAGATCACTTCATGGACTATTATTTGCTTGAGGAAAATAACTTTAAAATACATTGAAAAACGTGCTTTCAAAGAATCCAGTTTGTTTCAGAAGACAGCTTTGTAACACATTTGAAAATCAGGTACAGGGACCTTGTGTTCCTCAAGAAAGTCATATCCAGATATAACTGAAGAACTACCACACAATTTCAAAAAAGCTGTAAATCTAATAGGGCAAAATGTAATTACCACTATCTGAAAATAATCACTAGGTATGACCACATCTCCATTCTTCATCCAGTTCACTGTAGGCACAGGCTTTCCCGAGACAGCACACTCAAACTCAATGTCCATACTCTCATAGGCATAGAGATTTGAAGGGTGAATTAAAAACCATGGTGGAACTGCAAAGACAAAAAAAGAAAAAGAAAAAGAAAAAGAAAAAAAGAAAAGAAAAGTAAATTAAAAGGTTTGGACTGTAAACATTGAATGCTGAGGACTTCACTGAACTAAAAACATACTACACTGAAATAGAAAACATTTGTAATTCAAATTTTCCGCAAAATCTTTACCTTATTAAAAAGGAACATGTGTAGAAAGCATTTATTTTCTCAAATACAGTTAATCAATTGAAGTTAATAGTGTTTTACCACAAGGAAAGATAAAAAGCCCAATTTGGAAAAAAAATGGGATTATATATAATAGATATTCTGAGTACCAAAGTGCTCACATAAAAGTGACCTGGACACCAATAGATAAATAGAGCTAGAAAATTTATGTCAGTTCGTCAGAGAAGCAGAGGATGACACACACTTAAACAAGCCTACAGAGAAGAAAGCTTATACTGAAAGCATTGCAGGTTTCCATCAGTAACATGGGTATTTGGCTGAGCTCATTCCCTGGTTGAAACTGGGCATGATGATAGGGAGCTAAAATGAGCTGGATTATCTTTATTGAAGACACAGCCTTATTGTTCTAGCAATTATCCATTGTCTTGTATGATCATAATGTATTATTGTTTTCACATTATGGTATACAATATGCTAATTTAATTTAACTTCTTCATTATCATAATGTTAGTTAGATGATGATGGAAATTTGCAATTGAAGAAAAATCGCTAATGCAACAAAAAAATCACTAATGAACTTTCAAGCTTATGCCATGATGCCTAAAATCTTCAATACTAAGAAAAAAACTAACAAGTGAACTGTTCATTCTCAAATATTCATAGTCCCTGGGAAGCTAGACATGCTATCTCTTTTCACACAGAAAATACATGTGCATTTTCAAGTGCCCATGTTGAATATTTAATTGACTGTATTTCTATTTGCATTACACAGTGACTTCTATGAATACATTTCTTCAAAATTACCAAAGTATCAAAATTCAAAAACTTCATCATCAGTAGGCCCTCAAATTTTGCTTCCTCTGATGTGTATCATATTTCCAGTTATAGACAATAAATCTATAAATGTTGCTTCCTCTGATGTGTACCATATTTCCAGTTGTAGACAATAAATCTATAAATGGTTTTGGTAAACGTTCGCTCTTTGGGGGACCACTGACAAGAGGGGGGAGAGTATTTATGCAAGTTCTGCAAATGCACATGAGTATTTTCTGAAATACATATTTCTATAATTATTTTTGTGTATTTTATGTATGCATACATGTACATATACATACAAACATATATAGGTACATGTAAACAATATATTGTGTGCACGTATGCTCACATGTGTGTGAATAGACACGCACATATGTATACATTGTGTGCATGTACTGTGAGTATGCATGCTGCTATGTGTGTACATGTGCATGTAGTTGTATATATGTGTATCTATTGAACACTTGTGTGTAGAGATATGCATATTTGTATGCTTGTATATATTCCTGTGTGTATATCTTTGTATATGTGTCTGGAGAGATAGAAAAGGATGTAGAAAAATTAGATAGAGAGACAAATACATTCTTGCATTTAATATGTGTACTGCACTCACACATGTTCCACTAGTCACACAATACAGAGCAAATCTCAGGCATGGGAGTCTAAGAATGTGTGCTCTGGCTCTGTTCTTTCACTAAGTGCACGATCTTTCTAGAGCTTCATTAATGCACATTCTCCTCAGGAGTTTGAGTTAAACAACTATTTATTTGGGCTTTAACATTTGCTGTGCTTGTTATTTTTTTTTATTTTATATATAAATAAAAATTCATTTATAAACAAAATTTATATAAATTCACATATAAACAGAAATTTTCCATTAAATTTGTATATAAATAAAATATAAGCAGCATTTATATGTGCTACTTAAGTTTTGTGTAGCTTCTTTGTTCTCCATTTTCGTTTTAAGTAATTTTTTCCAAGCGATGGCTAGTATAGCGCAACTAGGTGACAGTGAATAGAGCACCAGCCCTGGAGTCAAGAGGACCTGAGTTCAAATTTGACCTCACACACTTAACACTTACTAGTTGTGTGACCTTGGGCAAGTCACTTAACCCCAATTTCCCTGCTTTACCCCCTCCAAAAAGCAAAAAATAAAAAATAAAAAAGAGATAGCTATTACTGGCTATGTATGTGTGAACACACACGCGCACACACACACACACACACCATTATATGTATTATAAAATTTTATTTTCAGTTGCAAATTTTCTCACTCTCTTCACCTTACCTTCCACCCATTGAGAAGGAAAGGAATACAATACTAGTTACACCTGTTAATTTATGTAAATCATTTCATTCCATCTTGGACATTGTGTGATGCTCCCTAAACTTCTATGGGCCTCAGTTTCTTCATCTTTTAAATGTTGATAATGGCTACTAATTGAGCATCTCAACATAATGTGCTTTGAAATCCTTAAAATGCCCTATAAATATCAGTTAACATTACAGGAAATGATAAACTCCTTGAATTCTGGGGCAATTTCATTTCATTTTTGCATCATTGGTATTTAGTAGATATCCTATTATGAAGTACACAGCTATTTGTTAACTGAATGCAGAGATAAATGTAAAGAATTAAAAGTCTTCTATGTTCTCCAATATGAATTTTGAGGGTAAGGGTCCACTAAATACTTTAACTATCTGTCCCTCACCCTAAGACAATGACTATTTGGCTAACTCTAAAGCACTAAATTATGAAATGTCATTATCATCATCCTTGAGATGATTCTTAAAATGCACAGATTCTGGCTTACATTAGAAAACAAGAGGCAAGAGCACAAATGAAGGAAACCTTGCTATTTGCCCATTGGACGTTTTCATTCTGGAGGAGATATACCTCTTCATAAGATTTCATGCCTTCTCCAAATTACTATTCCTATATAACTTTGGGAGAGTAATGAAGTGACCACTATCAAGGGTTGGAGAAGATCCATGTTTCCCCGATAATAAGACCTATCCCGAAAATAGGAGGACCTAAATCCCTCCCCTTACTGTGTAAGATTCCTCTAAAATAAGCCCTACCCCGAAAATAAGCCCTATTGAGATTGCTACTGTAGTGAAGGTGATCCCCTGCACTACACGCTACATTACAGTACCCTCTGTATGCACCTTCCTCCCCCTCCCGTGAAATGCACACCGCGCTCTGAGCTGCATCCAATCAGAGCTGCAGCAGTGAGCGCGTCATCCTGTTCTTTATTGAATTCATTATTGAATAAAGGTACATTTTTTTGTTCACATTTACCTGTTTATTCAAATTGCTGTCAATGTTCATTAAAATAAGCCCACCCCTGAAAATAAGCCCTCTGGTGTTTTTCTGTCCAAAAAAATAATAAGACAGTGTCTTATTATTGGGGAAACATGGAATATATTCATTTTCCAAAAACAAATCACTCACATCTCCCACACTCAAAAATCACGAATGGTTCATTACTCTTCAAGAGATAACAAATGGGTTCTTCTCATGAACATGTAACTTACATTTTCTATTCCCTGACAATATCTATTCTGTTCATATTGCTCTACTTATACAACCAGATAATTTTAGATCCTGATCATATCTTGGAGCTCATTGTCTAACTTTCTTATTTAAAATTATGGAAGTTAAATCCTAGAGGGCTTCTAGCCCGTGTATCCCAAAGTCATATAAAATGGCTAATAGACCATAACTTAAACAAAGTCATAGGATCATAGTTGCAGACCTGGAAAGGACCTCAGAGACCATCTATTCAAATGAAGAAACTGAGACCTAGAAGTGTTAAGTAACTTTCTCAAGGAGGTATATATAGCCTTTATTTGCACTGAATCCAAAGCTCTGTCATACTCAAATAAGACTTGGCAGTTCCAAAGGATATAGATCCTGAAGAATTCCAAAAGGGGGGCTGGTCCAGAAAAATCCTTAAGGTACATTCAAAAGGAAAACCCACTTGCAGAGCCTCAGAAGGGAGTGGCAAAGGCTAGAGCTCTCTCACCTCTTACCAACTCCATCCTATGCCTCATGCAGGGCAAAGTATTCATCTCCACCAATAAGAAGAGAGTCTCATAGACATAGGCTTGGGTCAGGATAACAGATAAGATAGAAACGGATAAAGCATTCATTAGACACTACTGTTAAGAAGCCTGTATTTAATAGGAAAAGACCAAACATAAAAAGGGACTAAAAAGAGGGAAGAAGAGAGCACTTCAGGGAAAGAATGCTGAGGAGTTAAAGAGTCAGGAGAGTAAGCTGATCTGGGAGTAAAGTGAACACTGTTAACGATTCTTTAAGAAATGGCAATCGCAGCCAGGGACTCACCAAGAAGGAAAGAAGGATCTAGGAAATTTAGCCTGATGCATCATAGCTTTCTATTTTGTTTTGTAAAACCATTTTCTGCTAAGTTCTTTTCTACAAGAAGGGTCTTTATCCTAAGGATCCTCCCCCCCCAAATAATTAACATTCCTTTGTCCTTTTCATCCAGGAGAGTCAATGGAAGTACCGAGTCAAATATGAATTGTTAAAGGGTAGAAAATAGCAGGTCTTGGTGATTTATTGAGTAAATAGGTGAAGAGGGGTGGCTAGGTGGCTCAGTGAATAGAACACCAGCCCTGGAGTCAGGAGGACCTGAATTCAAATCTGACCTCAGACACTTAACACACAGACACAGACACACACACAGACACAGACACACACACAAACTAGCTGTGTGACCTTGGGCAAGTCACTTAACCCCAATTGCTCTACTTTCCCCCTCCAAAAAGAAAAAAAGAGGTGAAGAGGACAGTTTCAAAGATGCATAAAAAACAGAAAAGGACCCACATGTACAAAAATATTCATGGCAGTTCTTTCTGTGGTGGCATATGTACGTAATGGAATACTATTGTTCCATAAGGAATGATGAGCAGGCAGATTTCAGAAAAACCCAGAAAGATTTACATGAATTGATGCTGAGTGAAGTGAGCAGAGGATGAGTACATGTTCACAATGACAGCAACATGGTACGATGACCAACTTTGATAGACTTAGCTCTTCTCAGTAATAAAAAGATCCAAGAGAATTCCAAAAGACTCATGAAGGAAAACACTATCCGCATCCAGAGAAAGAAACAACAATGCTTACCTTCTCTGAAACTTGAGTCATAATGAGTTTTCTAGTATATATACTGAGAATTTTAGTGACTTGTCCATAGTGATACAACTATGTGTCAGAAGCAGGCCTTGCATCCACATCTTTTGGTTTTGAGGGCAGCTCTCTATCCTTTATTTTCAGTTGCCACGATAGGCATCTTATCTCCCCAAATTGATTATTAGACTCTTCATGTTGGGGACTAGGTTTTACTTTTTGGTCTTCTCTCAGTTTTTAGGAAAGGCTTTGATCTTAGGAAGAGCTTTACAAAAAATGTAAACTGATTATTTATGGGCAGTGATTTTTGTGTAACTAATATAGTGATACTAAAAAGTTAAATCTCAAATGCAAGTTAAAGAGAAGTTACCAATCTACATTAATCCAGGAATTTCCTCACTGGGAGCCCTCTATAGTAATTAAATTTCTATCTATGTATTTAACAATCATACAAATCATAATACTTCATACCACTGTGCATTTATTTAGAACCTTTCCCATGGCTGGAATTAATTTCCAGTTCTTCTCTACGTACACTGAAGAATTTCCATTCTTCAGTGTTCTTCTAGAATACAACCTCTTCTGTTAAAACTTCCCTGACTCCACACTAAAAGTAATTTTCTTCCAAATTTTCTTAAGGATATTTTGAATTTCTCCTTTGGTTCTACCAAAACCTGCCTTGTATTGCAACATGCATGTTTGCATGTGTGCGCGTGTGTGTTTGTGTGTGAGAGAGAGATACAGAGATGCACCCTTCTTTCCCCTTCACCCAATAGATGATAAGCTTCTTGATGGCAGAGACTGTATCTTCATTTTTTAAAGCTTCTATCTTCTCAAAGCTTAACATAACCATTTGTATATACTAGGTGCTTAATAAACGAGGGTTAAATTTCTATTCCCTATTGCTCTCTTATTCAAACTTTGCTTTCAAAACTTTTACTTTCAGATAAGCCATTTTGCTAAATGTTTGCAGTGCCTCAGAAGTTACAAGATATGCAAGTACCAGATATAGACTAGTTTAAAAAATTCACAAATTGGGGCAGCCAGGTAGCACAGCGAGTAAGAGCACCGGCTCCAGTGTTGAGAAGACCTGGAGATCGAATCCCGGGCTCAGACACTTAACACCCACCCAGAAACACCTGGCCGTGTAACCTTGAGCAAGTTACTTAACCATGATTGCTTTAAAAAAAAATCACAAATGGCATGTAATTGAAACGCAAAATGCTCCTCTGTAGCTTAGAGACACTATGTCTTCCTCTGGTTCATCCAAACTCTTTAAAATTAGAAGGTATGTGTTTTTTAAACATTATATGTAGCGAAATTTAACAATAAGTGCCACAAATTATACTGTTGAACAGTCAAAATGAATACAAGCAAATTAAAAAGCAGAATTCATTAGGAACAAAACAAATTAGAAGAGGTGCTGTAAGCCCTGAGTGCTTGCTATTCTCCTCTCTGAATAGGAGGAAAAATCCTATAACCTTGCTGGAGTGGAATCTCTATTTTTCACTGAAAATCTAGTACTCCAGAAAGCTCTTTAACAGTTTGGTTGTCAGTAAGACCATGATTTTCAAGCCCATTTAATCTGACTATCTGTAGAGATTGACCTGCATCGAATGTTTACAGTATACTTGTTGCCAAGGTGTAATATATATATATACACCCAATGAAAATAGACGTTTTCAAGTGGACATATCACAGTTGTAACAACAGGATTCCGTAATAAGGATTCATTATATTATATGTTATCATATCCAGATGACCACAAACCATTCCATCTGACTTGATCACAGGTTTGTGTAGTGCGTGTAATCAGAGTGTGGCTGGAGCAGGAATAATTTTTGTTAGTTTGGATTCTTGGTCTTCCGTGTCAATGATCCTACAGAAAACCCTGATTTCATGTAATAATGCTTCAAAGCAAACGCCAGTCTTACATACTAGGTGTGAGTATGGTATCTATTTCAGTTCTGTTTGATGCCCCTTAAAAATCAGAGTTTTAGGAAGAGTATGCCAGTTAAAATGTTCTTTACACTTGCTAGCAAAACTTTACTGGCGCAAAATTGTGCCAATTTAACACTACCATCCCGTTCTCCATCCTCGTCACAGATGACTGCAGGCATATTTTAGATGCTCTTCTCTGATAATGTATTCTCTGCACCTACTTCTTCCCCTATTCCATGTGAGAGATGATGACTGTTGAAAATCTGCTTTAGATTTCTCTATACATAAGTGTCTTCCTCACATGCCTTTCTATCTTACCTCACTGAAAAAGATTGGCAGTTGTTTTTTGCTATTATGATTGGTGTTTTTCCCCTTGGGTTCCATAGTAAAAATTTAACCATACTTGAGTTCATTTTTCATTCAGAGTATTTTCCTAGGTTAGGTTGTTAGGTTCTATTTTTATGTAAAGTCTAACTTCTTTTTTTCTATTTTTGGTTCATTTAACAAATAAATGATATTTTGTTATGTGACTAGCACCTGAGTAAAATGATCTGACCACTTTCATGTGCAGAGATGGGTACCCATACAACTTGAATGCACCTTAATCCTTTGTCTTAATATAAAAAAATATGCAACTACAGTAATTCATTATGTCTTCTGATTCTTTTCTTATTTTCACAATCTAGGGTCAATACAGTGGTACCCACACAACACTCAGGTAACAGAAACATCCACAAATCAATTTTGTCCTTTCCTATTGAAGTTTACTCAACAATGCAGAGAGTTCAATTCAGTTAACAATGATTAAGTGCCTACTTCGTACTCCAACCATCAGACCCTGGAGATACAAAGACAGAAAAGAAAAATTACCCCAGCTTTCAAGTGATAGTTGATATAATAACTCTCTGGTTTTATGTTCCATTTGTATGCAGAAAACCAAAAGAGCCCTGAACACAGAACGCTATAATGACAAAAGAGAAGATCAAAACACAAACTCAGAAGAGGACAACAATGTCAAAATGCCTACACATGAGCCTCAGTGGGGAATAAGAATTGGTCTCAAGCCCAAAAAGTCATCTGGAAAGAGTTCAAAAAGGATTAAAAAGAGAGGTGGAAGAAAAATTGGGGAAAGAAATGAGAGTTGTGCAAGAATAATACAGCACTATAGTAGTCTACTCTTTAATGAACCCAAAGACTCTAACTTCTGGGATCAGACCTCACTATTGGACAAAAAAACTTCTGGGAAAACTAGCATGGCAGAACCTAGGCATAGACCGACTTCTTACCCGATATATCAAAATAAGGTCAAAATGGCTACATGATTTAGACATAAAGGGTAATACGATAGGCAAATTAGGAGAGCAAGGAATAGTTTATCTATCAGTTTTATAGAAAAGGGAAGAATTTATGACCAAAAAATAGATAGATAACATTATAAAATGCAAAATGGATAATTTTGATTGAATTAAATTAAAAAGTTTTACGCAAACAAAATCAATGTAACTAAGAATATCAGGAAAGCATAAAGATGGGAAACAATTTTTACAGCAAGTATTTCTGATAAAGGCATCATTTCTCAAATATATAGAAAAGTGAATCAAATTTTTAAAATATAAGTTACTGCAAAATTGATAAATGGTCAAAGAATATGAAAAGGCAGTTTTGCATGAAGAAATTAAAGCTATTTATAGCCAGATAAAAATGCTGTAGATCATTATTGATTAGAGAACATGAAAATTAAGGTACCACCTTACACCTATCATATTGGCTAATATATCAGAAAAAGAAAATGATAAATGTTGGAGACGATGTGGGAAAATAGAACATTAATGCATTGCTGGGGGAGTTGGGAACTGATACAAAAATTCTGGAAAGCATTATGGAACTATGCCCAAAGGTTAATCAAACTATGCATACCCTTTGATCCAATCATACCACTACTCTATCTATCCCCCCCCCCAAAAAAAATCATAAGAATGGAAAAGAACTTACATGTACAAAAATATTTATAATAGCTCTTTTTGTGGTGGCAAAGAATTGGAAATTGAGAGAATTCCTATCAATTGGAGAATGACTAAACACATTGTGGTATATGAATAATTGAATAATGTTTTACTTAAGAAATGATGAGCAGGTAGATTTCAGAAAAAAATGCTTGGAAAGATTTACATGAATTGATGATGAGTGAATTGAGCAGAAGTAGGAGACCATTGTACATAGTAATAGTAAGACTGTGTGAGGATCAACTATGATTGACTTAACTCTTCTCAGCAATATAACGATGCAAGACAATTCCAAAACATTCATGATGGAAAATGCCGAGAAAGAAGCATGGAGTCTGAATATAAATCAAAGCATAATATTTTCACTTTTTGTGAGTTTTTTTTTACTTTTCCATTTTGTTCTGTTTCTTCTTTTACAACATGACTAACTAATGTGGAAATATGTTTTCTTGATTGCACATGTATAACCTATATCAGATTGTTTGCTGTCTCAGGAGGGAAGAGGGAAAGAATGGAGAGAGAAAAAATTAGAACTCAAAATCTTTAAAATGAATGTTGAAAATATGTTTATATGTAATTGTAAAAAATGAAATATTATTTAGAAAAAAGGCATGGAGTGGAAACAAAACAAAACAAGTTGGCAAGTATAGCTGGATCACAGAGTTTATGAATAGGAGGATGTTAGATGAAGAAAAGGTGAACTGGGTGCCAAGGTGTGGACCAAGGCTTTTAAATGCCAAGCCAAGGATTTCATATTTAATACTGTAGGTACAAGGGAACTGCTACAATTTACTGAGCAGAATGAATAACATAGTCACACTTATGCTTTAGGAAAATCATGTTGACAGCTGAGTGGAGGACAATTAGAATGATATCGGTGAAAGGTGATGAGGATCTGTACTCGGGTACTATCTATGAGAGTGGAGATAAATAAACTTATTTTTATGATGTGAAGGTAGTAATGACAATATTTGTCAATGGATGAGATATGTGGGATGAGAGATAGGAGTTGAGGGTGCCATGGAGGTTGCAGGCCTTGGTAACTGGGAAGAGACCTTGACATGATAGGGAAGTTGAGAAGATAAATTTATTTAGGGGAAGTAAATAAGAAATTTTTTCAGATATGTTGAATTTAAGATTGATGTGGAATATTTAAGTCCAGATTGTTAGTTGTCCACACAGGACTGGAGTTCACAAAAGAGATTATGGATGGATATATAGCTCTGGGAAACATCTTCATGAACGTAACAATTGGACCCTTAGGACCTGATTATATCATCAAGTGAGATAGAGCGAAAAGAGATGAGAGCCCAGAAGATACACTAATATTAGTTGATATGGCATAGATGACTGAGTCAAAGACACTGAGAAGAAGCAGTTAGATAAAGAGGAGAACCAGGAAGGAGAAATCCGAGATGAGAGAATATCTATTAAGAGATGATGTTCAATAATGTTAAAGGCTACAAAGCAATCTAGAACCGGACTAAGGATAATATGCTTGGAAATGTCTGACCACTGTTAAAAATGATAGGAAGACAATTTCACAAAGTTTTAAGTGCATGCATCTTTTTATATTATCTAATACTTGTAAATTCAGGGCTAGAAACTGAATTACAAATAAGTGATCATTCATGACCATCAGAAGATGCATGGCCTTCATTTAACTTAGTCATTTAACTTCACTCTTGGAGCTTAGTATAATTAGCATATATTCAAGTCTGTTACTCCCACTTTAGTACTGCTCCCAAATCTAGGGCACTTTTGCTACAATTTCAGAACATGTATGTACAAATGTATGTACATGTATACACAATGCATATAAATGTCCATATGCATAATTTATTCATACATACGGATGTGTTTATATGAATAAGGCAGGGGCTGGACTTGGGACTAAATAAGTTGTAGGGAACTCCTGCTGTGAAAATTCTTTCCTCCAAAATACATCATAAACTCACCAATAACTTCTATTCTTGCAGTTACTGGGGGCTTTGAGGGATTAGGTGATTTGTTCATGACCACACACCTAATAAATATTACAAACAAGACTTGAATTCATGTCTTCCTGAGTGATAAGCTAGTCTATAAATTTCTACCTGTTTGAAGTTAACTAACCTATCTGTGCCTCAGTTTCCTTAATTGAAAAAAGAGGATTGAACTAGAAGGGCTCTATGGTTCATTCCAACTTTCAATCTTTTTAATGTCATATAATACAATATCCTCGCATGTGTGTGTGCATACATATATGCTCATGTATAAGTATATAGGAAAAATATTTTTAGCTATCACCATCTTTCTGGGATGAAAGGTTTACAGTTTGAGCTTGAGGAAATGTGAATTGTAAAAAGCTGGGTATTATAAACATGTTCACTCACTTATGCTATATGACAGAAAGTAGCTCATATAACTTAAAAAGAACTAAAATTTGTTCTTACCATTTCCTAATACTGAGTGGTTACAGTTTTAAAATGACCATTCTTTTAGTCTAGTGATCATCTAGCATGATCTCCAAGAAATTTGGGGGAAATTCTATCTATCTATCTATCTATCTATCTATCTATCTATCTATCTATCTATCTATCTATCTATCCATCATCTATCTATCCATCATCTATCTATCTATCTATCTATCTATCTATCTATCTATCTATCTATCTATCTATCTATCTATCTATCTATCTATCATCTA
>NW_027185664.1:12147342-12188691 GCF_028583685.1 Petaurus breviceps papuanus
ATCATCTATCTATCATCTATCTATCTATCTATCTATCTATCTATCTATCTATCTATCTATCTATCTATCTATCTATCTATCTATCTATCTATCTAATCTATTTATCTATCTATCTATCTATCTATCTGTCTGTCTGTCTGTCTGTCTATTGAGAGTGAATTTACATATCATGCAGATATAAAGGGTTACACAGTGCTTTGACATCAACAAATATCAGTTCAATGAATGTTTTTTTCTAACTTGGATTTGTAGTCCCCAATTCTAAAAGTTAATACACTACTAGAGGAAATAAATCATCTCCATACTGAGATTTTCACTATGAAGGATAACAGAAAATCTCAATCAACTGTGATCATGTGGAAGGAAAATTCACAGGTGCACTTTGGAAAATGAAATAAAGGAGATGGCAGGATCAGTTTTATAGTTTACGTAAAGATGAGAGATATTTCACAGAATATTTGGTCATCTCACATTTGTGTGTATGAAAAAAGTAAGTAAAAATATCACCATGAAGGTCATTTCAGTTTAGGTACTATTATATATTATAGCAGATGAGGCTGCAAATCTCTGTGGAACTTGAAAAAAAAGCAGACTCCAAATTGTATATACATGTTTTTATGTGTGTATCTTGATTCAAATCAAATTCAATGTAAAGATGAGTATCAAGATATCAAAAACCATGTTAGAAATTTTGGTTCACGCTTTGAAAATGAAATAGATCAAATAAGATTACTTTGAAGCCTCATGGCTTCATACCACAAATCTGTTTCTAAGAAGAGTGTAGGAACCTATTAGGCATGGCAAACATTGAATCACATCTTTAAAAAATGGCACTCTCTATAAGTTTAAATTCCCTTATCACTGTTAAGTTTCTCCAAATATTACTATTCACAAATCTTACTGCATTGACAGTCAACATCTATTTCTTTTATATTTATATTATATACATTGTATATTATATACATATAGATTATAAACATCTAAGCATGTACTAGGTAGTAGGCACTAAACTAATGCACTGGTGACTAAAAAATGCAAAACTGGTATGCATTTCATATTTCTCAGATCCTGACATGCAGTGAAATAAACTCACATACATATCACATACACACACACACACCAAACACCTTTTATAGACAATAGACACAGTCAACATGTTGATCTTAGGATTGGTTAGGAGAAGAAGGGTCAGTTAGATAATAATTCAGTTACTATTCAATTGTAACTGAATAATACTTTGATGGCCCCAAAGTTATTGCCCGTTCCATATCTCATCTAAAAAATATTCTCTTAGCAATGCTACATGACTGTGAATCATGTGGTACTATGGCACATCTTAGAGTGAGTGAAAATATGATTTAAAGGGAGAGAAATAGATGCATGGTGACTGTAAACAAATTGTTGCATTTCTCAATGAAGAAAAATAAGGGGATATTATCAAGACTGTGTATCAGGAAAAGAAAAGGCAGTCCTATAATGAGAGTGAGGGACAAAAGGAGGCCAGTAAATGTGCTACACTGGTAACTACAAAATAATGGGAAAAAAAATTGGAAATATCCAAATGTTCTCCTTTGAAAGGTTTGTATAAACATTAAAGAACTTTATAAATGGTACTATTAGTATTCATAGACCTAAGTTGTAAAGAATGAGAAGACTTGAGGGAGTGAATGTTATATCTCTGAAAGAATTCATGGACAAAAGATGCCAAAAACTGGGAATTGTACCGATTGTATGCAGCAAAGAATCATTCCTATCATGCCCCCCAAAATGCTGGACCAGCCTCAGCTTAAAAGTTTCCTGTGACAAGGAAACCATTCCCTCTTTCCAGAGACAATCCATTCCACTCTCAATGTTAAGTAGCTAGTCTTTACATGAAACCTACATGTGTTCATCTATTTGATTCCTATTAATTCTGCCCTTCCTTTAAACTACTTCTAAATCATTTCTTTTCTAAGTTTAAAGTCTGCATGTCCTTCAACTCACCTTTACATGGTACGTTCTCCAATCTTAGAGATTCTCCAATTAAACTTTATCTTTCCTAAATTGATTCTCAGATATGGGTATAATACTTCTCATGTTGCATAGAGAGGACAGAGAAAATTGTGATTGTTACTTCTCTCATTCTGGATGCTGTTCATCTTTGTTAACAAAGCCTAGAGCAGCATTACCATTTTAAACTCTCATGTCACACGACTCATTCTCAGTGAGCTAGAAGTCCACCAAACCTCCAGATACGTATCAGAAAAACCACTGCCTAGTCATCTCCCACCCCCGCCCCATAGATTTGTCTATTAGATTTTTGGGGCAATGCAATCAAACCTGTAATGATTTGAATTGGACAATGATCACCAAAGATAACAAACAAACAAATACAGAGGCAGATAATGTGATAGATGAGGAAGGAAAGAAGGAAGGAGAGACGGATGGAGAAAAGGACAGAGAGAAGAAAGGAAGGAAGGAAGGAAGGAGGAAAGGAACCCATAGGATTAAAGAAGAAAAGGGGCCATTGCTCTGAGTGGATAAGTATCATAAAAAAGAGAATGTTGCATTCATCTCAGTTAAATTTCATATTCTTATACTGAACCCATGGCTTTAGCCTGGCAAAAGTCTTCTCTGTATGGATGATGTCATTATTCACGGTATCCATATATTAGATAAGTAAGCTAATTTGAACTTGATTCAAGTCAATGCGGTGAAGAAAAAATATTTCATGGGCCAGAGGAGGAGAAGAAAGAGGAAGAGAAAAAAAGAGAGCAGGTAAGAGAAAAGAATATTTCTGCAGTACTTCTAGGTACACACCCATGCACGTACACACACACATACGCATATATATGTGTGCGTGTATCTATATATCTATATCTAGATACATACATAGACACACATATATGGAAAGAGATTTCTAATTTTATATGTGTGTATATATATATATATAATTTTTTATATTTATATAGCTATAGAGATATAGGTCTATCACTTGATCTTTACAATAATCCTAGGAATTCGATACTATTTTTATCTCTACTTTACATATGAAGCAACTGAGGCTGGCAGATAGTTCTCGAATGTTGTGTCCCATGAATTTCTCTTGCTCTCACTGTTCCTCTGGTGTGTGCGCCTTTTGACACTGAGCTTGTCAGGGCTATGTGAGAAGTTTTCTCCCTCATCTCTTCTTTTTTTGTTTCTTTGATATTTGCTTAGGATTTAATAACCAACAATACATTCTAATTTTCTTCTTGTCATTTGTCTCCATGTGGATTACCAGAAGTGAATAGTGATTGCCAAATTTAATTTATTCTGAGAGGGGGACTCTCTGTCATAGCAGATCACTCTATTGTTCATATCAAATCAAGAAATGGCTACCTTAGTAGCCCTTCTCAAGCACTTACCATTTACTTTCAAAATTATTCTATTGTATCTAACTTAACAGACCCTATGTAATAGCACCATCAATCCTTAAAGCCCAAGAAACTGTTCCTACTAGAGATGGTCCAACCCTGTCTCAGGTCAGCAAGAACCCCATGCCTCTCGTACAGCCCCCATGTATATTGGTCCTTCTTTGCTTCCTTCTCTCGGTCACTATCTTCTTGATTAAATAATTGTACTTCATTTTGTGTTCTTGTGCACCTGTGTACTATCAGATAAACAAATTAAGACCCCCCCCCCTTCCCCAAAGTCAAAGATCCTCAGTTTTGTTAAAAGTACAATGCAGGCAATAGTGATAATACTAATACCTACCTCACAGGATTGTTAGGAAGAAAGTGATTTGAAAAATCGAAAATAGTTATAGAAATTACAATTGCTAAATTATAATTATATTGCACTCAGAGAGTCATTTATGCAGTAGGAAAAAATAATGACATTTCCTTCTCAATATTTGGTGGAAGAAAATATATGTGAGGGCTTTAGTATGTGAGTAAATAAATTAGGCCCAATGCTCATACATTTTGGTATGTACATACTATACAAATTTGGTTAAAGAAACAGAAAAGTAATTTTATCGGTTTCCTTTTCTCCCGCTCTCAAAATGAATCTGGACGAACACTAATGTGTTTTTGAAAATTAATAAATGGCAACTTAAATTTCTCATAAAATCACAGAAAGTAACCCCAAAAGGGATCTTAAGAGCAATTAGCCCTATGTCTTGCTGTAATGTAGCTATATTCCTTTTAAATAAATATGCTCAAATGATTTATATTTTAGATAGCTCAAAATAATTTTAACTCCTACTTACTGTACATTCAGGACTGGTCCTATGTATAACTTTGCATATGCAAAATGTATCTTCAATCATCCTACATTTCCCTTCCATTATGTTGATCCTCTTTTTCAATACTGCTCCTTTATCAAGTGCTATCATATTTCATTCTAACAGTTTAGGACATTTCCTGCCCAGCCCCCACCCCACTCCTATCCAAAACATGTCATCATCAATACAGTATTTGACAGTGGCTCCTAGTCCTGTTAAAATTCTTTGGTTTACATTTGTCCTTATTGAATCACTAATAAAATATTCTTTGATTAACCTTATGTTTAATTTAGGATTATATTTTAATGGACAATAATGGCATCATTTAAAAAAAATTATCAGGGAATTGCAATGTTTCAAGTGAAAGAAATGACTTAACTTGAGGACTTTAAACGTTATGGAAAATTTACTTGAAGAACAGGAAAGCACTCCCTGTGCCTCAGTTCAAATTAAATAAGCGCCTCTCCATACCATGTATTTATGAGTCTGGCTTTGTCCAACGATTGCTGTGTACTTACATGCAATGTGGCTGAGGATGTAGGAATGCTCTGAATTTGGATGGATGACAGTAAGTCAATGGTTCTCTTTTCTGTCACATTCTCAAATCCCTCAATGCATATTTCCTTGAGTATTTCTTGTCACCAAATACCCCAATTTTTGCCATCAGCTAACATCTTTTTGGTACAAAGAGGTAAGGATCCTAATAAACACCCTGTTTGAGACATCTTTGAAATTGTCAGAGCCTTCACCCATCTGAGCATGGGACATCAGTCTGCCCTACCTCTTTTTAACTTTTTTTTTCATAGGCAGTCACTAAACTGTCAACCAAAAGGTTATACATAGTATTTGGAGGTATTTTAGAGACAGGAGATGAGCTCAAGCAAGGATATTTGTTGCAAACCAGGGAAGTGTATATGTGTGTGTGTGTGTGTGTTTCTATTCTGGTTCAAGGGAAAGAATATAAGATTTGAAGTCAGATAGACTTGGTTCAAATCTCAGATCTCCTACATACAACCTATTTACTTTATACAAGTCATATAATCTTTCTATAGCTGTTTCCTCATTTGTAAAATGGGGGGGATATTAGACAGATAAGCACTTGAACTAAATAAATTTTGGATTCAGTGATATATGAAAACCTTTCTGTAAAGAAAAGTGAAATATAATGCTTAAAAATTATCCTTTAAAGAATGATCAAGGGGCAGCCAGGTGGCTCAGCGAGTAAGAGCACCAGCTCCAGTGTCGGGACAACCTGAGGATCAAAACTTAGCACCACACCCAGAAATAACCTTGTATTGTAACCTTGAGCAAGTTACTTAACCCCTATTGCTTTAAAAAAAAAAAAAGAATGATCAATGGGGCGGCTAGGTGGCGCAGTGAATAGAGCACTGGTCCTGGAGTCATGAGGATGTGAGTTCAAATCCAGCCTCAGACACTTAACACAAAAACTAGCCCTGTGACCTTGGGCAAGTCACTCAACCCCAACTGCCCTCCAAAAAGCAAAACAAAAAAAAAAGAATGATCAAATTAATTCCATTGTGAACAATGAAAACTCATAAGGGAATGTGATATACTATACCATCCTAATGACTGGTCAAGTTAATTAATCTCATGATTGCTTGAGAGACAGCATGGCATTGTGGATAGAGAGCTGCTTTCAGAGTGAAGGTAACCCTGGTTCAATTTCTGGCTTTGATACACATTGCCTTTGTCACCCTGGGAAACTTGATGCCCTAGGCATTTTTCTGAGACTATAAATTGGGAATCCAGAGAACTAAATATGTAGAAAGAAAGCTTTTCCTATCAGTAAATTTAGCTGACTGGTCCAAAAATGAAGATAACTTTTGCTATTTGAATAAAGTGTCTGGAAGAGTCAAATGCCTTTTGAGAGAACAGGTGACTAAGAGAAGGAAGAAAAAGAAAACCTCTGGTCTCAAATTAAAATCCTTGATTTATTATAGATAAGCTATGAGGCCTTGTATATACAACTTTATTAATTCAAGAATTTTATTTTCAAATTTTCTAATCATCTGCTAGATTTAAGTAGCTACACTAAGTGTTGGAGATGTAAAAGGTAGATATTAGACACTCAAAAACTTCTAATATAATGAAGAGGTAGGGGATGAGGAGGTCAGGAAAGTCAGAGGCAAATGTCCATGATAGAAGTGGGTGGAATAAGTCCAAAGAAGCAGTTCCAGATACCCCCTGTCAGCTCAGTCACATAACTCCATAGGGAATAATAATTCCAAGAAAGATAACTGGCATTTTTATAACCTTCATTCTCACAAATAGATCATAAGTACAAGTGACATGACATTACTACTGATAGTTTTGTGAGCTTGACTAAGAAAATAAAGCAAAATATAAAATTGGATTACCTCTGCCCATCATATCCCATTGTGATTAAAGTTACAAAAAAAGGGAAAAAGGAAAAAATGGGATGAAAGCATTTGGGTGCCTCATACATTTACCTTTACTCGCTTTTGTATTACTTAAGCACTATCCTGAAGGAAGATGTTTCAAGATTTATATTTGAAATAAATTTGAAAAAATGACAGAGATTTTATGAAGAGAAAGACAGGCAACACATTAGCTGTAATCCATACACACTGAAAACAACTCTGCTGAGTCAAAAGCTAAGTATAAAGAATTCTGACATCCCCCCATCAATGTGGCTATTAGGGAAGAGGAGTGTTCTAGAAATGTTTTCAATGTGAGGTCTTAACTATGAGCACAGACAAATAGGGTTTCCTCTTTCGTCACTTGGTTGGAAAATAAAATCACAAAGATTCTATAATGAGTCTGTGGAGGCAACTCGGAAAGTAATGGGACACACAGAAGAGGGAATAGCTTAGTTTCAAAAGCTACATGTGTCGGTGACCTCATCATTTCTCAGATTCACTTCCAGATATGATAGCTGATCCAGAGACAAATAATTCCATCTCCCAGAAATGTCAGCTTTTCTCATGCAAAGAGCCTTTCTTTTGCATGTTTGAATAAGGGATGTGTTTTTACTGACCCAAAGCAAACTACTGCTGTCACCAAATGCCCAACCTCTGTCAACATCCGGAATGAAAAGATGCCTGCATATGTATATTCCAAGTATATCATCCACATGGCCCAAACCTTTGGACATTTTTCCCCCTTCCTGTATCTGCTAACAGGCAATAATTATACATTTGAAAAACCTTTCTTGTTTCCTCTTCCTTTTCAAGAAAAAATATTGGCCCCATAGTAAGTCTTACTAGTTTTGTAGGCTTACAGTATATTAAAGCTAGAAATAACTATATTAATAATAATAGTAAATAAGAGCTTGTATCTACAAAGCTCTTTAAGGTTTGCAAAGTGTTTTATAAATTTTATCTCATTTGATCCTCAAAAAACAATGGTAGGTAATTTAATATCTTCGTAATTTTATAGATTAAGAAACTGAAGAAAACATAGGTTAAATGACTTGCCCCAAATCAAACATTTAATGAGTGTCTAAGACAGGATTAATTGACATCTTCCTGACTCCAGGACCAGTGCTCCATCCACTACACCACCTATCGGCCTCATAGATTTCCTGCAAGTCATAAGATAATAAACCTAGAAATCATCTAGACCTAGTGCTGGAAAAGTCTCTCATCTTTAGAGATAAGGACATTGAGGCCTGAGAAGGGTAAATGATATTCACAGTAACTTGGCAAAGCCAGGGTGCTGCCACAGCTTCTCTGACTCTAAATCCAATACTGTATTCATTATACCACATTGCTTTTATGACATATTAAAAAAATGTCCATTTTCAACTGCCACAGCTATCTCCAGATAATCAGATATCATTGTTGTCATTCCGTTATTTTGCAATTTTGTCTGAGTCTTCATGACTCTCCTTGGGATTTTCTTGGCAAAGACATTAGAGTGGTTTGCCATCCCTCTATGTCAAATCTTATTTGTTTGCTATATCTAAAGTTGTTGACATTTTATATTGGTTAATTTTCATGATTTGTACATACTATGCTTATGTAATATTTTCAGTTTTAAAGAAGATGACTTTTGGTAATTCTAAGATAGATTTCATTCTGCTTATCTTAAAAATCGATTATTGTCCATTCCATATACTGTTTCTTGTTTGTCCTTCATTTGGGAAGAGGACCAATGATATCATCACAGGGTAAAAGAGTGGGTGATGGCTAATGTCTTAGTTTGTGTGAGAATTCGATTTAAGTGAGGCAGAGCCTTGCAAAGTTCTTAGTCTTGTTCTCTTTTCCAAAGATATTGAAATTCAGAGGCAAGGCAGAAATCAAGAAGACTGGACAATGGCCAAGGATGCAGTGGATGACTTTGGAGTCTTCAATACCTGACCATGTTCTAAGTGCTCCACAGGGCCTGCTTCTGCCACCTTTGTGGAGGTTGTAACAAATTTTTTCTCATCCACCCATTCCACTGGGGAAGTCTTCACATACTTGGGGTAAACATCTCCCTAACTCACCAATGGGTTTGAGACCTGTTGGTTACACTTAACATGGTTTAACACATTTTACCAGTGCATGGTCACTGCCTAAGAGGGGAAGGAGAGAAGAAAAGAAAGACTCTATGGTGGACAGGGAAAGAGAGACCAAGTATTATTTCAGGGACAAAAATTCAACAGCACTAAAACCTAGAGCTTACCTACACTAAACAAAATGTACCATGAGTATGTCCAGAGGAATGAAAATCCCTTGCGGTCATTCTGTGGAGAGAAGGCACCATGGTGCCTTCCATATAGTTGGACCTTCCTAAAGGTTTGTTTCTTTTGTATTTGAGTCTTGAGAGTTTTCAGGGAAGTTTCACATATGTTATCTCAATGCTATGTTATTAATTCATGTGCTGGAGTCTCATGCCTCTTATAACCAGTTTACTCAGCATTCCACAAGATCCAATTCTTAATTATATCAAGGACTCTGTATGAGGTCCTGGGAATAAGATTATTTATTTATCTATCTGTTGTTTATCTATTTATGTGCTTATCTATCTATTAATTTTTTAGTTCTTTGTGTGTTCAGTAGTACTAGATAGTAAGATGGAGGGAGTGCTGTATCCCTTATCTTTAGATGCAATCAAAGGGTTCATGTCCCAAGCTTCATCTTTCCTTGAGGGGAAGAAGGGAGCCTTAAATTAATGAGCCTAAGAAACATATCCACCTTCCTTATTTGCCTTATATGCCATCATAAAGAGTTTCTGGGACTATGCATTACACCATGCTATACCTCTTAAATTGCTCATACAATGATATAAGACTAAAAATTAAAAAGCAGATGCTGGACTATATTACTAAATGATTTTTATCATCAAATTACTAATAAAATACTAGTTTTTACTTAATTACTAATTTACTTAGTAATAATTACTAATTATTTACTAATTAATAATTAGTATTATTCATAAAATGACTACATATTACTAATTTTAAATAAAATTACTGTATATTACTAATTCTTACTCATAAAATGGCCATATGTATGTACATATTTGTATGTATATATGTGTATATATGGACATTTATACATATAGGTATATTTCTATTTATCTATATATGAATAAACACATATGTATAATGTGTATAGGTAATCATATAAACTTTCATTCTATTTTCTACTGAGGCAGACATAAGAACAGTTTCCTAATTATGAGATTAATAAAAATAAAGACCTGTTCCAATGGCCATATCTGGTGATATATCCTAGCATGGATAGTAACTTTACTATCATTGTCCACAAAACCTAGAGGACCCAACTCCCAGATCACCACGTTAGCATTTAAGATCTAATACAAATCTGATCTTTCAGCAATATGAATTTAAGATATACAAGCAAACAATATTTCTAAAGTTATGAAATCCCCATAAATCACAAGAGAAAGGTCAGATCAATAAATGTCTCTATCATATCAGAAGAAATGACAATAGTGAAATCAGATGGAAAAAAAAAAATACATGCTGTCCTTACCAATTGGTCAAAACATTCTCTCTTTGGAGTGAGTGTCAATTCCCTTGCTCTCTTTCCTCAAAGTGAATTAAAGCATAGGAACTCAGAAGTCACTTTCAAAGCTGTTATTGCTGTTTCGGCTCTTCTATGTATCACAGAAATTCGTGGGCTCAAAATTCTCATAGCATGAACACAAAATTGTTTTGAAAAGATGAAAGCATGTTTTGTCTATCATTTCCATCTGATGACCTTTTTCCTCTCATAAAGAAATTTTCTAGCTGACCCTGTGGACACATCAATATTATATATATGGATATCTTATCCATATGATATTATATTAATTATATGATATTATATTAATTATATTATATTATATTAATTATATTATATTATACTATACTATACTATACTATACTATACTATGTTATGTTATGTTATGTTATATATCCTATCCATTATATATATATTATCCTATCCAATATTATATATATGGATATCCTATCCATATAGGATATGCACATTTACCACAGTAATAAAAGTCTTCTTAATTTGTATTTTCACCCTAAACATCACATCCCTACATCTCCACATCAGTTGAAAATGGAACCTCAAAATCCTTGACTGAAAATGGTTTAAGTAGCAGCATCAACAACAATAACAACAACAATGTTAGCCCTGGAGGGTTTAAAAAAAAAACTTGCTATAGATAAAATTGCTTTTGGCCACTCTTGAAGCCATATTTTTGAAATTAATTCTAATAAATTCATTACACATTCATTTTTTTAGGTACTTGAAAAGAGAATTCAGTGTTCCTAGGGCTTCCCCATAATGCTTAATAATTCCACTTGAGCAAAACAGTTGTTACTCTTTTTAGTGGCTTTTTTTGTTCCAATAAGAAAATCGAACTAGTTTTAATGACTTTTGTATTTGACATATAAAATAGAAATAATTCATGGAATTCTAAAAGTTTACATATACTTCGATCACATATTTCCTCAAATGCTACCATTTTGAATTTACTAGCACTCTAGTTCCCACTTACCACTCATTAACTGTGTGGTCATAGATAAACTATTTGACCTCTCTGAACCTGTTAGCTTATATATAAAAAGGAAATAAGATACCTCACAGTGTGGTTAAAGAGAAAGAACTTTCTTTCTAAGCATTAAAGCCCTGCACACATGGGCATTGGAACTGAATTCACAACCTTAAATCTACTTTGTATTTCCCAATAGTATCATTCAAATTTATCACTCAAAGACTATTCAACTGGTACATTATGGTCTGCTATTTCATTGTACAGTTTTACTTTATCCAAGTCATTTGATGCAACCACATGAGTTCTCTTCACATTATTAATCCTTACCCTGTGTCCTTGGGTACCCCCGGGACCTTGCCTTAGTAGTTCATGTACATGCAAATACAGATATATTTGCCATCCCAATTCCCAAGTCTTATTCATCAGTGATCATGAAGCTTTCAAGAAATCAGCAGTAAGTTTTCGCCAAGAACAGGGATGACAGTGAAGGTGAACAGCAAGAACAACAAACCGAGTCGTGACAGAGTAACAACTATGGGTAATTTAAAAAAATGTACCACTTGGAACAAAGCGACTCATGCAGAGTGCTTCACATTTATTGGATGACTCGAGTACATTGACACACTGAGAAATAAATAAATTATTTTGCAATGTGTATGTGTGATGTAATGTAACAAGTTAGTGAATGTACCATTTCCAAGTCATAACTCTGGAGACAACTTTGATTTGTTCTGGGTCAGGCCTTTCCTATAAGGTAGTAATAGATTTATTATTTACATGTTTAAAATTACCAAGTGAGGCCTAGAGAAAGGGCCTGTCTTTTGACTTTCTTTGTATCCGTAGTACTTATTAGTTCACTGCATGGCCCATAGTATGAACTTAATCATCATTATTGACCAACTGAAATAGATATTAAGTAGAAAAGCAGAAGCTAGAAACCAGGTGTCCTGCCTCCTATGCTCCTATATCATTATTATTTTTACTATACTATAAGCTGATTTCTAGAAGAACGATTTGGGGGAGGGGTAGGAGGGAAGGCAAGGCAATTGGGGTTAAGTGACTTGCCCAAGGTCACATATTTAGTAAGTGTCAAGTGTCTGAGGCTGGATTTGAACTCAGGTCCTCCTGACTCCAGGACTGGTGCTCTATTGACTGCATCACTTAGCTGCCCTCAGAAGAGCTTTTTGAAAGAGTCATCATATTATGATGGAACCAGAACCTCATCTCCTTATCCCCAAATATCTCTTCTGCTAGTCTTCCATAGTGCCTAAAATTCTCATCACCAAAATTGTTCCGTTTTTGTAAAGACTTTTTTTGTAGGAAACATTTACTAAAATGTAAGCATTGCACCAAACAGAGATTACATTACAGCTTAGTATTAGTGCTAGTACTGCTTAATGATCATTTTTGCCATCTCCCAACAGAGGCCATGACCCTCTGTAGCCAGGAAACAAGATCAGCATGTTTTCAGCAAAGAGATTGGGATCAAGTTCCCAGGGCATAGAAGTCTAGACGAGCCCTCAGATGGCAAGTATGAGGCTAGAGTGGCAGACTGGCTAAAAAAATGTGAAAGGAAACTGAATTTAGGAAGAAGTAGGTATCAAAATTAAACTCCACTTGGTAAGTCTGCCATTGTGAACACAAAAAAGTAAGACGTGCCTTATTAACAATCCCTCCTATAAAATCACTGACAGGTTGCGATACATTCTCTTCTAGAGAACCACACTATTTTCCTTAGGAGACCAGTTCTACTTTCAGATAGTTCTACTGGTAAAGGGAGTGTTTCCTTCCAATCAGAAGTATATTTCCCAGCTTAAAATGTCTCATTGGCCTAACAATAACCACATGCAAGGTGGTATAATTAAATCCATTTTAAATTTAATTATAGTGTTCACTGATATAAATGTTGCATGTTTTATAAGCACTTTGAGGGGTGACAGCAAATGCTGTCACTATTACCATGAAGTATGCTTACAACCTAAGCATGGTGTGTGTATGTGTGTGTGTGTATATGAGGATACTTGTAAGAATTTGACACACTTAACTACCATAAAAATATAAGTGTAATTTCCTTTTGTTACCTTCTTTTGGGGATCATTGTCTTTGTTGAGAATCTTGGTATTAAACAAACAACAAATGAATTGATGGCCAGGGGTGGGGACTTCATAAATACTTTTTTATATGCTACAAATCATGAAGCCTCAGAAAAACCTTGAATTTTTAACAACCACCACTAACTTTTATATAGTGCTTCACGGTTTGCAAAACTCTGAACATATGTAATCTCCTTTACATGTAGAGCAACTGAAGTCTACCCACAAATCGTCTGGCACTACTTTGATAATTGTGTAAGAAAACAGGACTTGTCAAGATTCTTTGCTAGTTGTGTAAATATAGGATAATTTTATGCAGCTAGGAAAATGTTAATAGGCTTCCTTTCCACCTTTTTTATCAAGTGAGAAAAAATATCAAGACATTTCATTTAGGGGAACCATTAATTTTCAGATTTTGCTTTGCCATCACAACAACAAAATAATAGGAGTGTTTAATACACATTTCAAGTCTAACTTTAGTGGATAATGTAAATATTCAACTTCATAAAGAAAATAACAAAAACCACTTTATTCCTGGCACTATTTTCTAAGGCATGATGATCATTTGGATAGTTTTATTTAAACTTCTGCCTATATTAAACTATCTCATATGGCACCTATGTTGTTTATATAGCTTTTTTTTAAGTATTACTAATTTAGCTGCTTTGCCATTATCTTACATGTCAGGTTGAACAGGTATCTTTTGGAGAGAAGCCACAACATCAATTTGACTGTTCTACTAAATGTTCCTGTGAACACAGTTTTGCATATGTCCTTAAATTTTCTCATCTTGATCATTAATTACCTAACAGTTCAGATACTTTAGTACTATACTCATTAACTCTAGGGCTTTTGCTCAGTTTTAAGATCCTCTCATTTTCCTATATCAAACTACATATTGCTTGATTTTAGCAAACTAATGTTTGCTAGTGATAGTTAGGCAATGGTCAAAAAATCAGTCATTATTTATTAAGTGCCAGGCATTATGCTAAGTATATAAAGGCAGAAAGAAAGAATGAAAGAGAGAGAGAGAGAAAGAAAAAGAAAAGAACTCAAAAGCTAATGGGGGAGACAGCATGAAAACATCTCTGTACAAACAAGATACACAGAGTATGAATTGGACACCACTTAAGAGGAAGACTCTATCATCAGTATGATCTGATAGACTCTTAAAAAAGCCTGTATTTTATCTGAGACTTAAAGTATGTCAAGGAAAGGCAGGAGAATGAAGGTGAGGATGCAGAGTATTCCAGGAATGGAGGACAATCCGTGTATTTCTTGACTGAAGAACAGTGAGGCTGGTAGACCATGTGGAAGGCAGTTAGTTGTGAGAAGACTGGTAAAGTCAGAAAGGACCAGGTTATGATGGTCTTTAAAAGTTAAACACAGGATTTTATATTTGAACTTGAAAGTAATAGAAACACTTTAGTGGAATGACTGGGAAGACAGGGTGGCTATTGACCTGTGCTTTATGATAGCTGAGTGTTATTCTATGAAAATAGAGATTGAAGATACTAGAAATTCACAAATATTGGTTCATCATGAGTGGCACCAACAGACTAAAGTAATACCTATGATTCAGATTCAGACACTATAGGAAAGAAAGGAAAATGTGGATGGAAAATGATGGTGGAAAAATAGACATGATGAGGAATTACAAAAGGAATCAAAGAAATGTAAAAGGAAAAGATAAATGCAGGAAAAAAAGGAATATTCAGTAAATACCCTTGTCTTTAGACATAGTATTCTCTAAATTAATACTTCCTGAATGAAATTTAAAAAGTGAATTTAAGCTTCTTAAAAGATCACAGTATAGTTAAACATGGGAGGGAGAGGGAAAGAGGGAGAGAGGAAGAGAGGGAAGAAAGAGGGGGAGAGAGAGAGAGATAGAGAGAATATCTAGCTATAGATATATTAATGGATATCATTAGGTTTGGGATTTCTCGAATAGGATGATGATATCACTGATTTAGAGCTAGAAGAGGCCTTGGAGGCCATCTAGACGAATATTCTTATTTTACTAATGGGGAAAACAAGCCTGTCTTGTCCACTTTCCCCTCTTTCATTGTCTCTTCCCTCCAATCCCCCCCCCCAATTAAATCTTTGATCCTCCCTCTCCACATTGCCATTCTTTATTGTTTCTTCCCCTACTTGACTTCAAACTCATCCAGATGAAGGGCAGCACTTGTGGGAATTCGTGTCAAGGGCAGAATTTCAATCAAGGTCATCTGACTCAAGGACCAGGATTCTCTTCTGAGTATCAGCACTTCCTAAGCTTTGGAGGCACTGATCTTTTGAAAGAATCTTTGAAAAAATCCCCTCTTCTGTAATGGCCTCCTGAATTTCTGTTTTAACTGAAATGGTTTTCTGGATTGTAATTGGAAGTGAAGCAAAGAAGCTCATCAAATGCATCACCCTCATTACAAAACTAAAGGCCCTACTCAGAGCAATTTGTAAAATACCTGGTTGTTATTCTTGAAATCTATGTACAACTGTACATAAAAGATTTAAACCAGCAACTCAAAAGGAAATGTTCCATAAATTATTCATGTTCCTTGATTAGTTTTCGTAATTTCAGGAGGAATGGGCTTCTTTCTTTAGCTACCTGGAACATATGTTCATTAAACACAGGTTTAGATAATTACTCTAGATGTCACCCCATTGGATTTTGTTTTAAGTACTGCTCTGAAGCATTTTAGCTAATTTGGGGTTTGCGTGTGCTTTTTTCCTCAATTAGGAAAATGTTCTGTAAGTTCAACCTGAGCTTAAAGTCCTTAATTTTAAAAAAATGTGTGCCCTTTGAAAATGTAAGCAATGAGTGCTATCTTCAGTTTCAAATTAAAAGTAATGGGGAGAGAGTCCACTTCACTTTTCCCCGTCTTATTTAAATAGCATATTCCTAGATTGCTTTCTCAAAGAAATTACTATAAAATCTTTCTAAAATGCCAAAACAATACCTGAAGAAATAAGTGCAAATGAAAACAAAGGTATGCACAATGGTAACCATGACAATTTAGAAAAGATTCAATGAAAAATCATGAGAAAATCTGGTTTATGTATCTTTTGTGAATGAGGGGTTCCTCAGTAATGATATCAGCAAGGAAAGTTAGAAAGAATGAATGATATCATAAGCAAATTAGAAAAACAAGGAAGAACATACATTTCAGATCTATGGATGGGGAAGAGTTCATGAGCAAACAAACATTAGAGAGGATCACAAACAAAACTGATGCAGCTAAAATCAGAATGGAACCAGGTACAAGCAAATGTGTGTGTGTGCACAAACACACGTATATATATTTTCAACAAATTCTTTGATAGATATCTCATTTCTAAAGTTGTACAAAATTTTTAAGACTAAGAGCTTTTTTCTAATTGATCAATGGTTAAAGAATATGAGCAGACAGTTTTCAGGGGAAGAAATTCAAGCAATCAATAGCAATGTGAAAAAATGCCCTAAAACACAAGTGGTTAGAGAAATACAAATTAGAGCAACTCTGAATTTTACTTCACATACATAAGGTTACCAAAAAAAGGAAAATGATAAATGTATTGGAATACAGACACATCAATCTATTGTTGTTGAAACTGAGAGTTGCTATAGACATTCTCAAAAGCAATTCAGAATTATGCTCCCAAAGCTGCTAACGTGTACATACCCTTTGATCAAATGATACTAGCACTACGTCTATAATCTAAATAAGTTTTTTTCAAGAGGAAAAGGAACCTTATGTACAAAAATTTATGTAGTATCCCTTTTTATAATGGAACTAGTAACTAAAGGGGTACCTGTCAATTGGGGAATGGCTGACCAAATTGTGATATATGATTGTAATGGAATACTAATTGAATACTATTGTACTGCAAGAAATGATAAATGTGTCACTTTCCAAGGAAACTGTGAAAACTTGTATGAAATGATGTAGACCAGTGGTGACAATACCAATAGAAATGGGGGCCATTAAACCATATGGAAGATCCAAGTAGGCTGCATGTTGACTAAACATCTATTATCTGTGTTCTATTTTATTTTTATTTATTTTGTCCAATAATTCCCAATTACATTTTAATCTGGTGCCACACCAAGGAATGTTGCCATGGCCAGTGACTCAAATCAGGGGAATAATTTATTCCATAACAACAAGATTGTAAAGACAAACAACTTTGAAAGGTTTAAGAACTTTCATCAGTGTAAAGACCAACAAGGATTCTAGATGAGTCAAGGAGAAACGTTATACCTACCCCCTAACAGAGGTAACAGAATGCAGATCGAAATGAATACAGCTCTAGACTTGGTCATTGTGGGAACTGGATTTGCTTGACTATGCATACTTGTTAGAAGTATTTTGTTTTTCTTTCTTTTTTTAAGTAGGAGTGCGTGGGAGTGAGCGAAGATGGATTTTTGCTAAGTGAAAAAAATATAAACATTATTTTTTAAAGAATATTAGAGAAAAATAAAAGGATTTGGGAACCTGAGCATTCTGTGAAATTATACCAATCACTAGATGCCAACACAGGGTACAACTATCTCCTAGCAAACTAATGGGTATCTTATTAATCCTTCTATGCTGAGTGAATAAATTAATAAAGACCAAGGCAATGCATGAACTAATAGGTAAATTATTTATGCAAGTTAAAGCTGTGCTAAGTAGAAAACTTTAGAATATAACAAGGGACTGAGGAAATCACAAACTATGAAATAGGCAAAAATAAGATTATATAAAATTGAAAACCTTTTGCAAAACAAAATTAACAAAACTAGAATAAAAAGGGAAATTTCTTATTCTGGGGGAGGGGAATAATATTGAAGGAGAAAATAACATCAAAATCTTTGACAAAATCCTCTTACCTAAGATTAATATCCATGGGTATTAACACAAATACACAAAACCAAGAACTCTCCCCTCAAGAGAAAATTATTAAATCAAAGCAGCAGAATAAGAATTTCTTTTGATGGAATCCTAATAAAGCTGCCCCCAGCCCCAACATTCTAATTTTATTATAGGCCTGACCCCACTGAACAGCAGACCCACTATACCTACCTTCCTTCCCACCCCCGCCCCCCCAACAATGTCTTAACTTTTTCATATATGCCTCACTGCTCACTGGAACAACAGCTGTGTCCCTGAACTCTTAGTTCCCACAGAAACAGCAGGTTTGTCCATGTGATGGGAACCTAGCTACTGCCCCTACCTAGTCACCTCCCCCAGATCCATTCTCACAGAAACAGGTATGTTCTTGTCCTCAATCACAATCACATCATCCATCTAAGCCAAGAAAGGACCACAATACCTAACTATTTATCTTGACCAGACAGGATCACAATAGCTAGCCAATTGGAAAGCAGCATGATCAGAATGTTTGATCACTGAGCCACAGATAGGATTCCTCCTCCATTACCAAACCCCTCCTGCCTTTTTAATATTCATGATTTCTGTTATGTAATTGAACCTTTACCCTATAAAAATCCATTTTGCTTTCTCTGAAGTTGCTTGTTTCTCTTGGAATTTAGCCCACTTCCTGAGAGGCATTAATCTCAATAAATGCCTATATTTGGATTAGAGGTACTCTGACTCTGAATTCTTTGAGACTGTTCCACCACAACACATCATGAAACTGCAACAGTTTTTGGCTGGGCAGAGCCCCACCACAACAGTTTTTGGCCTCCTGGGTTTAAACCGCAACACCTTTTCTACAAAGGTCTTTCATTAAGGCAAGGTAATTACAATTCAGGACAACACACAGCACCATAATGCAAGGAGTGCCACAAACATTTTTTTTGAAAGAAGAAATGCAAACAATCAAAAACTAAATATAAAATACTCCTAATACTAAGAGAAGACGCAATTAAAAGAATTTGACAAAGCCAACAGAAACCAGAAATAATCAAAATTAGAGGGGCTGTGGGAAGAAAGAAATACGAATATGTTGTTGGAATTATGGATTGATTCACAAATTCTGAAAAACAATTTGGAATCTGGAAGAAAAACTGCTAAACTTTTGATATTTTTGATCCACCATTTTCCTGAAGGAGGTCATAGATAGGGAGAAAAATCCTATAGAAACTAAAATATTTATAGTGGTAATTTTTTTTAGTAGCATAAAATTGGGGAAAAAAATGTACTCATTGCAAGGGTAATGGTTTGACTTAATAAGGCCTATGAATACAATGGAATGCTAAAATAAAATAATAAACATTATTTTTGAGGAATTCATAGAACTTTCATGAATAGATCTAAAGGCGAAAGAGATTAGAAAAGTGTATATAGTATATGATGCCTATAATAATGTAAATGAAAACAATATTAAAAGAAATAGAATTTAAACTAAATACAAGGGTCGGGTTTGACTTCCAAGTACTGATGATGATGAGCTCTCTGTATAGAGCAAGTAGGCTACACTGCATTGATTTTTTTTCTTTTGTGCACTATCAGATGGAGTTACTATAATAGTTTGTTTTTATCAACCTAACCGATTCACCCCTTTGCTTTACAAAGTTCAGTGGTTCCCTATTACTTTCAAAATCAAATATGACATCCTGTTAAAGGTCTTTGCAAGCTGGTCTCTTTCTATTTTTGCAGTCTTCTTTCGATTTATCCCCTTCCATATATGTTAGTTAAGATACGTTGGCCTATTTGGTAAGCCTCGTGCAGAACAGCTCTTCCTTTGCTATGGCCCTGACTGCTTAACCTGCCTTCAATCCTCTTCTTCCTGTCTTCTCACCCCTTGCTTCCTTCAATACTCAAATTAAGTTGCTTCTTCTGCAGGTGGTCTTTTCTAGTCTTTTCCCCAATCTCCAGCCTTCCATTTGTGTGGTACACATCTTGTATGTACATAATTATTGACATATTGTGTTCTCAATTAGAATATAAGGTATTTGACAACAAGGAGTGTGTTTTGTTTTCTTTGGGGATTTTGCTTTTTTTTTTTTTTTTGGAGGGGGAAAGGCTGGGCAATTGGGGTTAAGTGACCTGCCCAAGGTCACATGGATAGTAATTGTTAAGTGTCTGAGACTAGATTTGAACTCGGGTCCTTCTGACTCCAGAGTGGGTGCTCTATTCACTGTGCCACCTAGCCTCCCCAAGGAGTGTGTTTTTACCTTTATCATATTCCGGGCATTTAGTATAGTCCCCAGCGTGAAAATGATTAATAAATGCTTCTTGACTATATTAAAAAAAAGATTCTAACTATTATGCTTTAAGAAATGATGAACTAGCAGACTTCAGAAAACCCTGGAAAGACTTATATGAGGTGATGCTGAGTGAAGTGAGAAGAACCAGGAGAATATTGCTCATAGACACAGCAACAGTTTGCAATGACTGATTTTGATAGATTTATCAGCAATGCAAGGACCTAAAATAATTTCAAAGGACTCATGATAGAAAATGCTATCCAAATCCAGAGAAAGGACTATGGAGTCAAAATGCAGAGTGAAGCAGAGTATTTTCTTTTTCATTTTATTTTTTTCTTTCTCATGGTTTCTCCCATTCATTACTATTCTTCTATACAACATGACTAATGGGAAGAGGAGTTTAACAGAAATGTATGTGTATAGCCCATATCAGTTTGCATGCTGTCTTGTGGAGGGAGCGAAGAGGGAGGGGAAGAAACTTTAAAATTTATGGAAGTGAATGTTGAAAACTAAAAATAAGCAAACTGAAAAAAAAATAAAAACAAAAGATAATTAACTAATCCCCTACAGGGACCACAAAAAAGTAAAAAAAAAAGAGGACTCTATGATAGAGCTGATAAATGGCAAGTGATAGTTACATTAAAAATAGATTATTAAAATATACATTTTAATAAAAATCCATAATATTTAAAACAAATTATGGTATTAATGATCTATTAAAATATATTATTAATTTTTCAACATTGTAATTTACCCTATTGTTCTTCTACTATAAGTTCTTCTACTTGGTTTCAAATCTATATAGTTCTAGCTGCAGTGTACCCTCTGGCACCCTATACCCCCTTCTCAGTTTCCTTTGGTGTATTGTATTTCACCATTAGATTGTAAGCTTCTTGAGGACAGGGACTGTCTTTTTATTATTATTATTGTCCCTTTTGCTTACTCCAGTGCTTGGTACATGGTAGGTGCTTAATAAATATTGATTGACTACTGATTGACCATTTATTGACTAGCAATTTATATACAGTTAAAGTACCTATAAGACATATAGAGAATGCCCCAACTATCAAAGTTAAAATTGCACTTAGAATTTGAGGGCACCTTCTATAAAATCTTTAACATAAGAGAGTAAGAGTATATCTCCTGAAAGATTTATGCTTGTCATTATCTTATAATTATCATGTTGTTAAATGTTATTTCATTGCTGAACTCTGACCTACATTTGAATCATCAAATAGTCTCAGAAAACACATTTTTTCTCCTTCCAGTAGAGAGGCTGGAATTACAGGTACATTCACTGTTAAATGGAGCCATTTCATTAATAAATCTTGATGAGTTTTTCCTTTGTAAAAAGAAAGGGTCCCATGGGAAGGCAAAAGGATGCCATATAAGGAGAAACTGTTGTGGTACAAATAATAATAAAAATAACAATAATAATGATCTAATTAAAGTAAGAAAAATATCATTGTTAGAAATAATAATAATAATGAACATTTTTTTGTTTTAAATTGGCTTTTTTTATAAAAGGTTTTTCACAGTTAACAAATGATTAGGGAATTAGAATCTTGCATCACCCCTACAATTTTCATCTCAGTTAATCCATTATCTGTTTGATGGAAAACTAACTCCAAAGGTTACTGAATGCCTGAGTTTAATCTTTTACAGTTTGCCACCAAAAATGACATAGAGGTTTTTGTTCTTTTTTGAAAACATAGTACTACATTAATCTCCCTCTGTCTCTCTCTGTCTCTGTCTCTCTCCTCTGTCTCTGTCTCTCTCTGTCTGTCTCTCTGTTTCTGTCTCTGTCTCTCTTTCTCTATCTCACTGAGAATGTGGTAATTCATTATGAATAGCTACAAAATACTTGTTGGTTTGGGAGGGACTTTGTGATAGTTTGCTGATTTTTAAGCTTGATGTAATTTTATAAATGTTTCTAAGTATTAGATTATGTTGCCTTTTTATACCCCAAATCAATAATTAGCTTCTCACCTCAAAATATTTTTTCTAATAATTAACTGTATGGCATTTAATAGATGTTTGTGTCTTTAATACCTGCATTTTGAAAGAATTAGTAACATTTTCCCTAATAAATTCAGTTGCTCCTTTCTTCACAGAATTAAAATTCATATCAAGGCTCTTCCTCATTTCTTCCACCCATTTTTCTTCAGGAATGGTGGGTTTTAAACCCTTGTATGCCATATACTCTCTGTGTGACTTTAAACGAGTCACTTAATCTCTCTGTGCTCATTTTCCTAATGTGTAAAATGGAATGATTTGTGGCTCCATTCCACACACACCTGTTGTGGATTAAATGGGATGATAGACATAAAGGCATTTGGGAAATAAAGTGCTGTATCAGTCAATGGCATTACTGCTATTATACATACATTTTCTCTGTGATAACATTTTCTCATACTAGAATGATTCCTGCTGTATGTGCTTCTTACCTTGGGGCTAATTTCAAAGTCTATGGAGTTCAGTCTTGCCTCATTTATGATGTCTGTCTTTGCTGAGGGACCAGAACTCTCCCTATTCCCTTTTGTTTACGAGGTTGTTAGAGAGGGGAGTGGACAAAGGGCAATCCTGAATGACAAAAGTAAATAACAGAAAGCATAAAAGTGCAATTTCTGTTAGCTGTGGAAATATTTTAAAGGGAAAGTTTTCTACCTCACAACTGGGGAATGGCTTAAAAAACAACCTTGTGGTATATGACTGTTATGATTTTATATTAAGAAGTTATTAATATGAGAAATACAGAGAAACATGGGAAGATCTATATAAACTGATGCAAAGTATAATTATTAGAACAGAAAGTAAAATGTAAATAATGTGAACAAAGAAATCATTAACAAGAAACCAAACTCCAAGGAGCTGAAAAATTAATAATGTTCTGAGACAATAGATAATGAAACATATATTCCTTCTCACGTCACTTCTTTTTTCCCACTGGCTGCTTGCTTTCTTCAAATTACAAAAACATCATTTTTTGCTTCATTATAAGTGATTACTCTGCATAATAAAATGTTTTTCATTTGCTTATTTTTTTAAGAAAAGCACAATATAGTGTCCTTACTCAAAATATTTAATCATGTTAGTTACATTAACATGAAAATTAGGAACTTATAAAGCAAGATGTTCTGGGGCAAGAAAGACACATTTGAGAACCATCAGCAAAGAGATGGTAGTTAAATCCATGGGAGCTGATGAGATCACCAAATGAAATGGTATAGAGGGACAAGAAGAGGGCCTAGAAAGACACGTGAGGGACACCTATGTTTGGAGGGCATAATCTGGAGGAGGCTCCAGAAAAAGAGTCAGTAAAGAAACAGCAGATAGATAGAAAGAGAATCAGAGGAGAATGATGTCCCTAAATCAGAGAGAGAAGAGAGTATCAAGGAAGAGAGAGTGTTCAACCATGCTAAAGACAGCAGAGATGTTGAGGAGAATGAAGAGTGAGAAAAACCTATTGGATTTTGCCACTAAGAGAGTAAAGCAACTTGGGAGAGAGCAATTTCAGTGAAACAAGGTTCGAAGCCAGATTATAACAGGTAAAGAAGAGAGGGAGAGGAGAAAAGTGGAGCCCTCTAATGAAGTCTTTTTGAGGAATTTAGCTACAAAGTACAGAAAAGACATAGAACAATATTTAGTGGGGATGAAAGTGTCAAGGGAGGAACTTTTGTTTTTGTATTGTTTGGTTCTTTGGATATGGAGACATAAGGATGTTTTTAATGATCAAGTAGAGAAGGAAAGATTTCAAATAAATGAAAATATGAGGATAATAATGGGCACAATCTTCTGGAGGACACAAGATGGAATAGGATTGCTTAAACAAGTAGAGAGGTTAGCTTTAATAAGGAGTAAGGCCACTTCATCATGTGAAATGGCGGCAAAGGAGGAAAGCATGACAGAAGGCACTTGAGTAATAGAGAATGAGGAAGAGGAGAGAAGAGGGAATCATGGTGAATGGCCACATTTTTTTTAAATATGAGGCAAGTTCCCAGCTGAGAGTATGGGAAGAGGATGATCCAGGAGAAGTTTGAGAAGGGATTAAAAAAAAAGTTTGGAAGAGTCTCTATGGAGAGTGGGATAGTGAGTTGACAAGGAAGACATCATAGCATTGTTTAGCAGCAGCAAGGACATAGCTCAGGTTGTGTAACATAAATTTGTAGTGTATTAATTCAGTCAGAACAATTGCATAATTTTCTCTACCTTCATTTAATAGTGAGTATGTAGGAGTGAAGGTAACAAATGATGTAATAATCCAAGGCTGAGGTTTTGCTGGTCATATGTAGTGATATGACAAGGAGGCTAGAGTTTCAGGAGAAAAGGACAGTTGTAGAATTGAATTGCTTCACCAAGCAGACAAGATGGAGAGAAGAGGAGAGAATGTCTAGTGTGGGGGAGATAGACTGGAAGTTAATGGAAGGTTGAAAGGGCTGGAAGTACCAATGTGGAAGAACAGCAGGGTTATGTAAAAGAAGGCAGAAGGAAAGGTTAAGAGCCAATAGATTATGGTAAGAGAAAGGAATTTCAGAATTCTTGAAGATAGAGACGACACATTTATGAGTGATAGCAAGATAAATAGTATAATGATGCTCTTGTGTGGCTAAGGTAGGATGGAGGAGTAGTTCATATGAAGTGAGGAAATGGAAGAATTGTATAATTAAGGTGTTTGAGGGAGAGTTAATATGTGCGTTGGAGTCCCCTAGTTTAAGGGCAGGAGTTGGGGAGGAAAGGAAACATTATAAGTTAGGTTTCAGACTCATTGAGGAAGGGGACTGATTTCAAGGTCTTTAGACAATTGCCACCAAGATTTTGATTGAGTAGTAGATATGAATAGGATGAGTGTCATAGAAAGATTGGTTGCTGAGAGATGGAGAAAGGCAGAGAATCTCAAAGTGGCAATAGGAACAAAGAATATTCTGACTCCCCTAACTTGAACAATGAACCAGGGAGAGTGAGTGAATGTGAAGCCAGTTCTGGAAGCAGTAGCCAGGGAGGCTACATCATTAAAGGGAAGTCAGATTTCAAGAAGACCTAATAGAAGGAAGGAGTGGGGAAGGAAAAGATTTAAGATGAAAGGAAGTTTCTTGTTTATAGAACAAACGCTCCAATGGGCAAAGTAGAAGGGCTGAATAGAGTTAGGATTAAACTCTGCAGTGGGAGGATTGAGGGGAATAGAAATGAGGAATCAGAGTATAGAGGGTGAAGGTTGTAGAGGTGTGGATGATAATACATAGGAATTCAGAGTCACTAGCATATGACAGGTATGACCAGTCTCAAGAATGTTTATTGTTCAGTGGAGATCATCACTCTTCTACCCTCAAAAGACAAGCATAACAGGTGATTGGAGCCTGAAGTCAAAGGGAGGGTTGCCCTTCTTTGCATAGAAGTTTCTCCACATCTCAGGTGGGACATTGTACCTGCAGAAGAAAATAGCAGATAGGGGCAGCCAGGTGGCACAGTGGGCCCCAGAGTCAAGAGACCTGGGATTGGTTCTAGCCTCAGATACTTAACAACCGCACAAAATAACTGGCTGTGTAACCTTGCGCAAGTTACTTAACCCTGACTGCTTAAAAAAAAGTAGCAGATACCTAGATGGAATAGATGGAAGTGATTGCTTTGGTGGAAATGGAAGAAGCCTGACCTAGTCCCTAGAAGTCTTTCCTCAGGGAAGATGTCATACCTAGAAGATGATGGGAAACTTAAGGCAGGAGCTAGTGTACCCTCAGTCTGAGGTCTTCTCATTTGAGAATGGTGGTTACAAATGATGTCAAATAAGGTATATTTTTTGAAGAAATGTGACCCCTACCTCAAGTAAATTTTTTTAAATCTCTTCAGTGCAAATTATTTGATTCTGGATAATGCTAGCAATAGAAACAAAAGGTTTTCCCATATTCACTATGTCAGTACAGTGCTACTAACATTGAGATCAATTCCCTGATCAGTTTTAAGGCTAAAAAAATGACAGAAAACATTCAGACATTCATTGTATACATAACATTTTCTTCAGTGTGAATTCTCTAATCCTGAATAATGGCTTAACACTGAATAAAGGGGTTTTCTACATTTATTACATATTAATCTCTGATGTTGCATAAGATATGAAGTCTATTTGAAGTTTTTGCCTCATTCATCATATTTATAGGATCTCTCTTCTGAGAAAGTTAAAAAAAAGTAAAACAGAGAGGGAATCTGGAGTAAAGATAATGCCTAATGGCTCATTTTATCCCCTAGGGGTGTGTATATGTGTGGAGATTCTTGTCAGTAATCAGTGATTTTTAAGTTTCCCCTCTCAAAGTGGAGACAAGATGGTGGGGAAAAAAAACAAAATAAAACATAAGGACTCACCTGACTTATCCCAAATTCTTCTCCAAAAAATATTTAAAATCAATTCTGGAGTAGTAAAATGCAGAAAAGAATGAAGTGAAACAATTTTCCAGTACAACACAATCTAGAAGGTCAGTATTGAAAGATCTATCTCACTGGGCTCTTAGCTCACAGATGGCAAAGGGGCCAAGCAGCTAGTGAGAAGGAAATAATAGGGATCCATTTACTGGCACTATGTGCAGGACTCTGTTGCACTGTCCATTGGTGAATCTAGGTCACAGTCCTGGATTGTAGACCCAGCAAAAGGAGAAGCAGTGGTACATGACAACATGTGGTCACAGGGGAGCAGGGACCCTGGTCAGAGTTTTAGGGAGGAAAAGAGTACCCGTGCTCACTCACAGTCTAGAGTCCATGTCAAGAGACTAGCAAACATATTTCTCTTTAGGTCATAAGAACTGAAAAATTACATGTCTGCAGAATTGACTGAAAATAGCTGTGTAAAAAGCCTGAGGCTTCGAACAGTGCCCCTTCCATCCCAGCTGTAGAGTTCAGCTTCAATGTCAAATGAAAAGTTAAGAAAGAGGATTGAAAAAAATCAGCAAAGAAAGAAAAAAATTATCATGGAAGTTACTGTGGAGACAGATAAGATCAAAGCACAAACTCAGAAGACGACAATAGAGTCAAAATTCCTACCTTCAAAGACCCAAAGGAAAACATGAACTGGTCCCAGGCCAAAATAATAATAATAATAATAATAATTCATGAAAGACAGCAAAAAGGATTTTAAAAAGCAAATAAGAGAGTTACAAGTGGAAAGGGGGGGAAATGAGAATGAGGCATGAAAAAAAAGCATCAACCGCTTGGCAAGCAATGCACAAAATAATACTGAAGAACATAACGCCTTAAAAAAAAAATCTTCTGAATAGTAAAAGGGGAACAAAAATCCACTAAAGGGAAGAATTCCTTAAAGAGAAGAATTGGCCACCTGGGAAAAAGGGCACAAAAATAACTAAAGAAGTCCCTAAAAAGTAGAATGGACCACATGGAAAGGGAGATTTAAAAAAAAAAAAGCTCAGTCAAGAAATTAGTACTTTAAAAAAAATTAGAATTGGTCAAGTGGAAGCTAATGACTCCATAATGAAAGCATACAATGAAGTAAATGACTCCATAAGAGATTAAGAAACAATAAAACAAAATTTAAAAAAATGAAAATATAGAATTGAAATATCTCATTGGGAAAAAAAAAACTGACCTAAAAAAATAGATCAAAGAAAAAAAACATTTTTTGAATTGTTGGACTACCAGAGAGCCATGATAAAAAAGAAGACTAGACATCATCTTTCAAGAAATTATTCCGGAAAACTGTGCCAATATTCTAGAAACAGAGGATGAAATTGAAATTGAAAGAATCCACTGACCACCTCGTGAAAGAGATACCAAGATGAAAACTCCTAAGAATACAATATCTAAATTGGAGAGGTGCAAAGCTAAGGAGAAAATATTGCAACCAGACAGAAAAATACTATTCCAATATCATGAAACCACAATCAGGATAACACAAGATATAGATATGTCTACATTAAAACCATTTGAGGGCTTGGGATGTGATATTCTAGAGGGCAAAAATACTGAGATTACAAGCAAGAAACACCTATCCACAAAATCTGAGTATAATTTTTTAAGGAAATAATGAAGAAGAGGACTTTCAAGCATTCCTGATGAAAAGACCAGAGCAGAACAGAAAATTTTACTTTCAAATACAAGATTCAACAGAAGCATAAAAAGGTAAACAAGAAAGCGAAATCATAAGTCATCTAATAACATTAACGTTATTAATAGCTATTATAATTATTGTTATACTTAATAATAAATGATAATAATAATAATTCTCATGATTATAATATTCATAACATTAAGCTGTTTGCATTCCTACATGGCAGGAATCTCAAGGGCTTTGTCACTAGCAGGATATTTAGAAGGAGTGATGAGCATAGAAGGACACCAATAAAAGAGCTACTCAATAAATACCCTTATACAAATAGGTTCTTCTCCCTTAAAAAAACAATCTCTTTGGGATACAGACTTAGTGGTAGTATTGCTGGGTTAAAGTGTATACATGATATTATAGCCTTTTGTGCATAGTGGAACTCAAAATTAAAAAAAAAGAATCATATTTTATTTTAAAATATAATTCAGAGAAAATAATATACTAAATAATTATATATATATATATATATATATATGTATATATATATCCACTGAAAAAGGTGTTTTCTCTGCCTCTTTTCTGTGGAGTTTGCCCACTGTACTCCCACTCAGTAGGAAAACTCTAGACTCAGAAATTTTAGCTGTGAGTTTTCTCAATACTCTCCCTTAGAACTCTGTCTTCACAAATATCACTCCTTACAGATGTTTTCTCAGTCTAGAACGATGCTTCTCTCTTTCTTCCTCTACTTTCAGCTTTTGATTTATCCAAGTCCCATCAATCTTCCCTTTTCTCAAGTTAGAGATTATTTTAGCTTCATAAACAAACTCCAAGTGAGAGTGTATTGCAATTTCCTAGCAACCCTTTGCTGCTGGGATTCCTCTTAGGTGTGTTAAGAAGCACTCTTCTATGATTAGCTGTAGATACTTAACAACTTCACTTGGAGTCTCAGACTCATGGACCTCACCGTCAGGATGGCAGTCACCAATTTCTAAAGACCTAGCTTCCCTTGGGGGCAAGGACCTCTTCATATTTTCTCAGGAGGAATGACCAGCAGATACTCCAGAATCTGTTACTCTAGCAATATTTTTGCTTCATGGGCAGCCCTGACTCTGTTCTGAGCCAGCAGATGACCAAGAGCATAGTAATGTGACAATAAGCCCATCAAACTCCTGTTACAAAAAAACTCCTGGGGCGGCCAGGTAGCACAGTGAGTAAGAGCACTGGCTCCAGTGTTGGGATGACTTGGAGATCAAATACCGGGCTCAGACACTTAGCACCCACCCAGAAACACCTGGCCATGTAACCTTGAGCAAGTTACTTAACCGCAATACTTAGGGGCAGCCAGGTGGCTGAGCGAGTAAGAGCACCGGCCCCAGAGTCGGGATGACTTGAGATCAAATCCGGGCTCAGATACTCAGCACCACACCCAGAAATAACTGGCTGTGTAACCTTGAGCAAGTTACTTAACTCTGATTGCTTAAAAAAAAAAAGAAAAAAAAAACTCCTGAAGTGTTAGGGTTGTAAAGTGCCCAAATAGGTAGGTGAGACCTGGTGATCAGGAGTGCTGTCCCCATGTCTTCTACCCCTCAATTTTTACTGTCATTCTTCTTGAAAATTGTAGGCAGAAAGTCCTTGGCCAAATCCCAGATCCCATCAGTGCTGCTCAAGGGCATCTTAACTCCACTAGCCCCAAATCCTTATTTCCTGAGTTTCCAACGGGTTTCTCACATTTTAGCTTCCTCTGTCAAGAAGAGAGAGTGGAAAGCAAAGGAATTAGAAGGTCACCTAGAATGGAGAATGGGGCAGTGGATTAGAAGAGGAAGAACAGAAAAGAGGTACATGTAACTGAGCACCCTGAATGTAACTACCCCCCTAAAATATCTTTCTTTTATAACATTTCCCTGGAACATGTTCTTCCTGGATAGTTGAAATGCATAATTATAACTTCCTCGATGGTGTTTCCTGGGATTCCCTAGCCATCTGTGAAGACCTCTCATCTCTGGGTTTCTTCCAAGGACAGACAGATGATGATGAAGTGGAACAGAGGTATAAGGGTTTTAATGCCCACTTGACATTTATAATTAGGGAAATAAAGCATAGTAAAAGACTTTGAAGATCATAAAATCTGAGCATTGGAAGGTCCCTCAATGGTCATCTAATCTATCCCACACTTTAGCATGTCTATTCTGTAATAGAGGATTTGAGCTGGAAGAGACTTTAGATTATCTAATCCAAGTCTCATATTCTGGTGGTTAAGGAACTGAGGCCAAAATAATCACATTTGATCATGTCACTTCTTTACTAAAAATGGTGATTGCGTGTCCCTATTTCCTCTGGAATAAAATACAGACTCCTCTGCCTGGCATTTCATCACCTTCTGGATCACTGCCACGTTATGGCACAGGGGTTTGTGTAGTTCAGTGAACTATGAGCTATGCCACACAAGCTTATCCAAGATGGACAGGTCATAATGGAGAGCCCTGACAAAAGATGATCCAATGGGGAATGGCAAACCACTCTAGTACTGTTGCCAAGAACACCCCATAGAGAGCATTTCAGGAGATAGTGGAGGACAGAAGGGCCTGGTCCACAGGGTCAAAGAGTTAGACGTAACTAAAAGACTGAACAACAACAATTGTTTGGCATTTGGAGCCTAAAACAATCTGGCTTCAACCTCCTTTTCCAGACTTATTCATTCCTACCCACTATGCGTTTCAGTCAAACTTATCAACTTGCTCTCCACCCCCACCTCACATTTGAGATATTTGGTCTCCTATCTCTATGGGTTTTTTTTTTCCTTTTGCATTTCCTCTGCTCAGAATATTCTCTTTTCTCATCTCAGCCTCGGAATCCCTCTCTTCTTTCAATACTCTGCTCAGCTGTTACCTCCTATTCAAGGACTTTTAAGATCCCTGCAGTGGATAGCACTCCTCAAGCTCTGCCCCAAATTAAATTCTTTTGTATCCATGTTATGTATGCATTTGTATTTACTTATCTGGAACAGACTGCCAGTACTAGGGTTTGGAACCAGGTCTTTGGATTTCAAATGCAGAGCTGTTCTCCACAACCCCAAATTGCCCTTCTGGTCACCATGACCACTGAAAACTGTCGATCTTTCAGTCACAAGAAAGAGGAAGGAAAAACTTCTTTTTAGGTGAGGAACTCATTGCATGGAACTTGAAAATATTCACCCAGATCTTTATAAGGGCTCCACAATTGAGTTTAGAAGAAAAGAACTGTTTCAGAGGGTCTGTGGCATACGATTGTACCGTAAGGGAAAGGAAAGCTCGATAGCATGGGCCTTGTCACTGGAGACATTTACTGAAGAGGAAAGCGAAGACAGGAATTTCAAAACTGGGAGTAGATGTGAGCTGCAGAGAGGGCATCTCTTAGGATGAGTGATGGTTTGGAATAGTTTCTTTTCTTGACTTTGTCTACTGACTTCCCCTTTCTCACTAGCAGCCACCCAGGCTGCAAAAGTGCATAAAGTTGCTATTCCAGCCAGCCAGCAGAACAACAGATACCTTCCTTAATTAACATACATAAAAAGAAACACTGTCCATTGTTTTCTCTCTCTTACTCTCCAGTTGTGTATTATTGGTATTAACTGTGAAAGGCAGGTCAAGTTAGCATCTGCTTCCAACAAGCTAAAAATCAACAACAAACCTAACACCCACTGTTTTTCTGGGATTTTAACATTTGTTAAAACATGGATTTTGCCAGAGATGGATATTTGAATCTGGATTAGCAATTAGTAACTTGTTACTATTATTATTCAAAAGCTGATCAAGGGATTCAAGAACCAAACAGTACTGGAAGTTTCCCAGAAACTAATTCCTTCTCCTGTATTTCCTTTGCCAGTATCTCTTTCCATTGCTTATTAATTGCATTTTAGAGCTTGGGCCTTGGTTCTTCTTCATCAGGCCTTGATCCCTTGGGGTAACTCACCAGTTCATGTGGCTTCAATTAATATCTGGATATACATTACATTATATCTACATTTCTGAGTGTGAAATTTTATCTCTTTTCTGGTCTCGTATATCTACTTGTAAAAGAAGAGTTTCTTCTTGAATGGCTTACTAACGCTTAAATATCCTCAAACTGTGGAAACTATTTTTCTCTAACTTCCTCTTTTGCCACACAGTTTCCTAAACATTAATGAAGCTGCTGTCATGATCACTATGTTCTATCCTGGTACGATGTTACCATTGTAAGGGATAAATCTGCAACTATGTTCAGAAAAAAACACTTGGGAATCTCTAGGAACCTGCCTATACAATTTAGTTTAATAAACATTTGTTAAACTCTTAATAAGTTCTAGATACTGTACTGAGCTAAAAATACCGTCTGCCCCCCCCCAAAAGGGCAAAAGAGAGTCCCTGGCCTCAAGGAGATTACAATATGATGTTGTTGTTCAGTCATGTCTCACTCTTCCTGACCATTCCACACCAGTACCATCCAAGGGATTTTCTTGTCAAAGATATTGGGGTGGTTGGCCATTTTCTTCTCTCTCCAATGGATTAAAGTAAGCAGGTTAAGTGACTTGCCCAGAGTGACACAGTTAAGTGTCTGAGGCTGGATTTGAACTGAGATCTTCCTGACTCTTGGACCAGCATTTTATCCATTGAACCAACCAGCTGGCTCTTTATCATCTGATAGAAGCAGGTTATTTTTAAAGGAGTCCAACTGGATCTTCTCAGATGCTTGTTTAATATTCTTCCATAGCCAGAGTCTTCTGACTCAGTTAACCAGCATGCACAGAGACAGCATAGCAGTCAACACTGATAAACTTGGGGTCAGGAAGACTTGGTTCTGCCTCTAATACATCATACACATAACAAGTGTATGACTTCACTTAACTTCTATGTATTTCAGCAAATTACTTAAAACCTTAGGCTTATCTTCTAAAGTCATAGGCAAGTTGAGATTTTGTTAGAGGTAATTTCTATAGAGGAAATCATCCTACCCTGATGAAACTACAGATTCTTTGCATCTTTCCATACTTAATGTCTGAAAAGATCCTTTTGGGAGAGAAAAGAGGGCTCACTTTAAACTCAGGACTACTGCATTATAATTAGGGGCAGTGTATCTGGTATTATCCAGTGTAATTAGAGTCACATCAAATATTACCATGGATGACAGAATTTTAGAATTGGAAGATGCATTAGATATATTCTAATTATTTAATAGTCACAAATTTTCTAGTCTAAATCTCTGTAGCCTCTGTCTAAAAGATCATTAAATAAGGTTAGAAAAGTTATCTTTGGAGTCTGCCACATTCTAAAGCTTCTTTTTATCTCTCTCCTTTCTCCTAAAACCCTCATTTGAACTCCCTTTCTCCTTATTAAAACAGGTAATCTCGGGTCATTCCCTCCCATCTCCTTTCCGTGATCATTTGATCTAACAGATACCTAAACTAAGTTAAAAGAAAAATATTCTAAAATTTCATCCATCTGCCATTAATTAGGAGTAGGATAAAGATTGAACAAAAATTGTACCCAGAGGCATTTTGCATACACAGCCACCCATACCAAAGGGATAGATCCCTTCAGTGGAAGTCATAGAATCAGAAGTCAAAAGATCATAGAATAAGAACCAGAAGGAGCCTCAGAGCTGGAAGGTACCTTAGAGACCATTTGACTCAAACCCCTTTATTTTATAGAGGCAATAACTGGGTTCCAAAAAGGTTTGAGGGATTTAGTCAAGGTCACAGAGGGATTTTTAGCAAGAACTGTTTGAGGGACTTAGTCAAGGTCAAAGAGGGATGTTTAGCAAGAACTGGAGTTTCAATCCAGATCCTCTGATGCCAAATCAGGCCACATAGAATAAATTTAGAAATGTGAGGTACCTTAGAGATCACCTTAAAGGACTTCAACCTTGCAGCTCCTGCCCTTCCACCTTCTCTTTGGTGAGTACTTCACATGGTCCACTAGACCTTGGGCTGGGCAGGTGTAATGATAATGGGAATTTGAAGATCCTCCCTGCCCCTTAATAAGCCTAGGGGAATTTGAAGACATTCCCTGCTTTGAAAATAATCTCTGCCCCCTAATAGTCTGAATGTAATCACATGGAGCCTGTGATGGGAAGAGTTTGCTGAGGGATGGAGCAAAGCCCACAGGAAACTGGAAGTCAGAGCCAGAGGCACTGTGGGAGAGAGAGGTTGCTAAGGCAAGGAGATAGATATACTAATGAGTAAAAATAGTTTTTTTGCCACCTGCTGGAACAGCCAGATTTGTGTTGGCTTGTGGGAAAACTAAAGGATGGTGTGGCTCTCTGCTGCATTGTGGTGCATTAACTTCTATGTTGCTATGACACATTCAGTTTCTTGGTATTGGGATTTGGTGTTTGAGTGTCTGAATAAATGTTTTGCTTCTGTATTCTATATGGAGAGCCTGTTATATTTTGCAATGGTGCACCATATGTGAATATTTATAGTTATGGTTGTTATATTTATCATGATCGTGGGTGCTGTGGATATTGCATTGGCACTACATTAGGCTCCAAACTGTCTTTATTTTATTCCTGGTTCTTTTGGTAAAACAAGTATGTGTACCCCCTTTCCCATTATCTTTCTATTACTTATAAACAAGTCAAAACTGCCATTGCTACTGAAAGAAGCATATCAATCTATGTCACTATAGTTACACTCACAATTGGAATAACTTTTCAAAGGAAAGATACTCTTTTCTGACCCTTGGATGCCCACTTATCCTATATATGTGTGTGATCATAGAAGGTAAGGACTATCTCAACTCTTATATTTGTATTCAGAGTGGTTTGTGAACAGTAAGAGTTTTCATAACCATGTTGTTCATTCATTCATTCATCTAGACTAACCTGACTACATTACATAAAGGACCCTTGAGGGGAAGTGACTCAGCCAATATCACAAAGGTAGTAAGCACCTCAGTTGGAAAGCTTCAGAAGAATCCAAGGGGTCACTTGAGCACAAATCTTAAATGGGAAAATAATCTATCATTCAAATGTCATTTGATTCTATGACCTTTAAGAAGTGACACTAAATGTCTGTAGTTTCAGATTTGCTCCAGAATTAAGGTTCTCTGAAGAATAAAGGAGCAGTAGAACTTGTGGATTATTCCCTGAAAAAGTACAGAATTTATGGGTGTGGACTCAAATTCTTCATTTGCTGAATATTTTCAAATATAGAAAACATATGGAAAGGCAAGTGATTCTCTAATACCTTAGGTTCTCGTAGAATCAAACATCGAGATAATAAAGTCTACAGATGTTTTCACTTAAAGCACCTTTTAGGGGCATTTAGGTGGCACAGTGAATAGAGCACCAGTCTTGGAGTCAGGTGGACCTGAGTTCAAATATGGCCTCAGACACTGGACACTTACTAGCTCTGTGACCCTAAGCAAGTCACTTAACTGTGATTGCCTTGTCTTCCCCCTCCAAAAAAAAAAGAAATAAAATTAAAATTAAGTATCTGTTTTGAAGTAGAGCAAAAAGGTCTTTTACTTTTAATTACAATTAATGTGTGGTCTTAGAACACATCTCATAAATGAGTTTTCTTTTTCTGTTGTTAACATCAGTGATTTTTCCCCTGGGGAAGAGGAGTTCATTTCTAAGAGAATAAATGGACTCGTGTGCAATAAACAATGTTATTGTCACCGGTACATTAATTTAATATTATATATTGGTCTTTGACATAGGTTATCTTTTCCATTCCCTTTCTTTCAGATTAAGTGATTGCCAAACTAGGTGGGTTTCTAGTTGGTATATAAAGAGTAGCAAAAGATACTTAGTCCTTAAGTATATCACTGAATTATTTTTCCTGAGTGCCATAAGAATGAATGTCAACAAGGTAGTTTGGAAGGGAGGGCAAGGTGATTTTCTCAAAACCCTTAATCTATGATTTGGAAAAGGAAAACTTTTTCTTGTTGTACTGTCACAGAACAGTAGATTATACAAATTAATTTAAGGATATTTTTAAAATCTAATGTATGATTTGTCTTGGTGTATCTCAATACTCAATACTTTCTCTAGTCCCTAAATACCTGAATCCCAAGAAATAAAACAAAACAAAATAGATGGATGAGATACACCCAGAGGATTAATACTGTGAGAAAGATCCTCAAAATAAGGCAAAAGAATTTAAAGGCCAAAAATTCACCAGTTGGAGCTCCACTGTGTGTGTGTGTGTGTGTGTGTGTGTGTGTGTGTGTGTGTGTGTAAGCTTTATTGGATGTTGGTTGATTTTTCAAAGGGAAGTTCATCTTTTACCAAATCTTGTTCCATGCTTACTCAAACTGAATTGCCATTTCCTACCACCCAAGAAGCAAATCCATACAGTTTGGAGAATTCTAAGGTATTTTGATTAAATTCTAGTCTTGGTATAATGAGAAGAAAAAAAATTCAATGTCAAACTTTCTTAAATACTTCAGGATACTATTACATAGACAGATTAGTTTTTTTTTAATTTTCATCATAGGTTTCTACTTGGGAAAATGCTCTGTGCACCACTCACGAAAATAAAGAATAATAAATAAAATGCTGAAATAGCATTATTCAGAACTAGGAAGTTCAATTTGTTTTAAATCACCAATTTATGTGCAAAATTAACATAATTTTTCAAGCCAAAGCATATTCCATTTTTCTCATGCAGATAAATCTGAAACATCTTTAAAAGGTAAGTTTCTCCAGACTTCACCTGTAGTTTCCTATCCAAATCTAAAAATAGAACATTCTCACCTAAAGGAGAATTTTTTCACGTCATTAGCAAGAAGAAGCAGGAATTCTGAAACTAGGTTAGAAAGAAGTAAGCATAACCATAAAGCTGTCTGTTTACCTCTCCCACATGGCTAATGAAGGCTCACAATGTGTGACTTCCATCAAGTCACTCAAGTTTACCCCTCTTATCAGGGAAAGTCCATAACTTGTATTGCTGAGAAAATATTCTATTTCCCTCATAAACTCACACCTCCTTTTGCAAAGTCTGATGAAGGCAATCAATTGAACTTCACATTTAAATGGCAAGTTTGATTGAGGACTAGACTGTGCTTAAATTTGTAGGTCTGCCTTCTTATTCTTTCTTTGATGAAAATGCATCACTCAGAGCAACTGGTAAGCAGGCATGTTTATTTATGACCCCCAAGTGATTACTTAACACTTCCTCCCCTGGGATGCTAAGAAGGGGCAATGTATTTCCCAGTATTCACCATCCTTGATGGCCTCAGATGAGACCTTGATATGCTAGACCTACAAAGCAAGGACTAATCAGAGTCATTAACAGACCCATGGATTATCTCTGCTGCCCCAGTGGACAAGCTGGTCTATTGAGTGTCAGTTTTTTTTTTTTGTTTGTTTGTTTAAAATACCTCTCCATTCAAGTTAAACTATGTTTGTAGTGGTATAAAACCACACAATTCAGAGGTTATAGGGAACATCCTTTACCCTGTCCAAATGGAAAAATTGGGGGGAAGGACCACATCCTATTGATGGCATTTACTAGCAAATTTGATGATAGTTTTGTACTTAGAAGAGGAATAGGGATATTTGTCAATTTTCTATGACTGAGTATTGGCATTTATTCAGTCAAGGCTAATCTGTTTGGTTTAACATTTGCACCAGTTCTTGCAATTAACAAGGCACAGGGAACACATCCTATTGATTAAAAATAGTCCCTGACTTTTACCTCTCTTATAATTGCCAGCTTAAAACACTGATTTCAGGATCAGTTATGACGACATCGCTCAAATGCTAGGTTCTGTGAGGGAGAGTATGGAAGAATTTGCTCCATAGTATCCCTGTTTTTAGTGTGAGGAAGTCCAATGATAATTCTACTGCCAACACTTAACACTCTGTCTCTGTCTCTCAGTATGTCTTGAATGTGTATACAAATAAATACACTTATATTTATCATCACTTCAAGAATCTACCCTTTTTTTGGTGTGGTCACAACTACCTCCAATGATAAGAACTACAATTCCTCTTTAACTTAGCAGATGGTATTGACTACACACCTCTTCCCCATTAAGTTCTTCTAGTGAGGAGACTGTTTCTGTTTTTGTTCAGTATTTGTATCCCCCCATTAACACAATGCTTCTTTAGCATAAAGTATGAATTTAATAAATGCTTCTTCCTCTATTCTTGCCTCCTACTAAGGCGTGTTTTCCATAGAAGAAGTCTCAAGTTCTCGATTACTACCAAAAATCATCATGGCATTAAATGCAATAGACAAGGGGATCTGGTGCCCCTTCTATCATTTTTTTTAATTACAAAAATGAAAGAACAGAAAGAAAGGAGGCAAAAGGTTTAGAGGACAGGAAATACTAAGAAACAGGGCCATGGACCTTGTTTATAAGACTACTGATAAAGACTGTTACCTAGAAGAGCCAACAATACTCGGTAACTAAAGTGCTTTATGGGAACAACAAAGATGACAACAGCAAAAAGGAGGTTCCCCAGAGCCTGGCCATGACCTGAGAACTCATAGCAATAATAATGATAATAATGAAATACTTAGCATTTAAATAGAATTTTAAGGTTTGAAAAACATTTTATATGTAACATTATTTGATCTAGGAAGACATTAGCCCAAACCAATAAAAAAGAATGACCTTGGTCTAAACTAAGCATCCCAAAACAGAAAATATCTACCTTAAAATATTAGAGAATTGCCTGTATAATAGAAATGACAATATTATTGAAGTCAATTTATAGTTTTAATGACTTACAAACTATCAATAAGATAATTCACAGAAACTGATAAAATAATAAAATACATTTGAAAAATACAAAAAATCTAGTATATCAAGGGAAATACTCAAAAGATAGAAATAAGCAAAGAAGAACCCTTCTAGATTTCAAACTATATTATAGAAACAGTCATTAAAATATTTAGTACTAACTAAAAATAGAGGAGTAGACCATGGAGAACACTAGATAAGGGTGAAATCAAAATAGTATAGCTTAATAACCTAATGCCTGGTGAAATTAAAAATAAATTTAAAAGAAAAGACCTTTCTTCCTGATAAGAAGTGCTAAGAAAACTGAAAAGCAGTCTGGCAGAAATTAGACTTAGACCAACATTTTATACTACATTGCACAAGCAATTCAAAATAAATGCATGACCTGAATATTAAAGCTCATAGCCTTAAAGAGAGAGAGAGAGAGAGAGAGAGAGAGAGAGAGAGAGAGAGAGAGAGAGAGAGAGAGAGAGAGAGAGAGAGAGAGAGAGAGAGAGAGAGAGAGAGAGAGAGAGAAACACATCATATATATTTACAGCTGTGGCCAAGAGATGGATTCATGATCCAAAAATGGGGAGAAGAAAAATATAAAATATGAAAAAAAATTTTAATTATATGAAATAAAAAAAGCTTTGGCATGAAGAAAATTAAGACTTCGAAAATAAGACATGTAGTTGAATAAGAAAAAAGAAATTTGTATCAAATGCCTGGGATAAATGTTTGGAATTCATGATACGTACGTGTGTGTATAGACATATATAGTGAGATAGAAAGACACATACACACACACACAACAGAAATACCTGTGATCAAAGTTACTTTCCAATAGACAAGTGCACAAAGTCTATGAACAAACATTGATCAAAAGAATTGCTAATAGGGCGGCCAGGTAGCACAGAGAGTAAGAGCACCAGCTCCAGTGTCAGAACGACCTGGAGATCGAATCCAGGGCTCAGACACTTAGCACCCACCCAGAAACACCTGGCTGTGTAACCTTGAGCAAGTTACTTAACCCCAATTGCTTAGGGGTGGCCAGGTGACTGAGTGAGTAAGAGCACCGGCTCCAGTGTTGGGACGACCTGGAGATCAAATCCCGGGCTCAGATGCTCAGCACCACACCCAGAAATAACTGGCTGTGTAACCTTGAGCAAGTTACTTAACCCCGATTGCTATAAAAAAAAAAAAAAGAATTTCTAATAAGCATTAACAAGCATAAGAATATTTCAAATCATTAGCAATAGGAGAAATTAAAATCAAAACAATTCTCACTCCAAGGAAATTGGCAAACAGGAAAAAAGGCAAGGATTTAAAATATTTGAAGGATTATGGAAATATAGGCAGAGTCAGGCATTGTGTTAAAACTGAATTAGTGCTAACATTTTGGGTAAAAAAAATTGAAGTCATTGGGATTAAAATAATCCCACATGCTTTAAGGTTTACAAAGTTCTTTACCTATACTATCTCATTTTAATACATTTTATTACAGGTAGGTGCTTTGACTGGCCCTCTTTTATAGGTGAGGAAACTGAGACTGATGAAGATAAAGTGATTTGCCCAAAGTCACACAGCTAGTAAATATCTGAGACTGGATTTTAATTTTCTCATCTAGGTCCAGAATTCTATTCACTGTACCACCAAGTTTCAAATAAAATAACTAATATAATCATACACTTTATGGCTGGCTAAACTTGCCAGTGGGTTCAGATTTTACAAGAAAGGAGAGATACCTGGAAAGGCTGACCACCACAATGTTTTATTGTCTTGTAGCAGACTTTACAGTGGTAGGGCAGTCCAGTACAGCAACACAACACACACACACACACACACACACACTACACTAATAGTAATCAAGGGGAGGGGGCAAAGTGGTGGTCCTGGTGGGAAGAGAGAGAGAGGACCCATTCCCACTGAATCTCAAGGAGCCTTTTCACATATACTGTCAGTACTGGGCTATCATCTCCCAGGAAATAGCAGCCTGAGACTTTGGATCCAGGCATTTTATTGCTTCACAAGGACTTATCAGGAGGGGGCAGCACCAGGGCTGAATATAAATTCAGGATCTGGTCCTTACTGTGTGTCCTTGGGCAAGTCATTCAGTGGTTCTGAGCCCCTGTTAGAATAGTTGTTCACACTCCAAGATACAG
>NW_027185664.1:12193691-12253691 GCF_028583685.1 Petaurus breviceps papuanus
TTTTTCTAATTAAAGGGGCCATCCCTTGACTCACTTCTTAAAAAGGCCTATGCACTGAATGGCCTGGGCATTACCTCACTCTCAGTGAGTACCTGAAAAGGCCTTAGCCTAAATGGGCCAGGGTCTCCCATTGCATCCTGGGCCATATCCAGACATCCTGATGAATATCAGGTCCTTGGATCCAGATGGCTCTAGGGGAGAAAGTGAGACTGGTGACCTTGCATATCCCTCCCTCACTCGAATCAAAGTCCACTGCAAGTCATGTCATTATCTCCCTGATATCATTATATGGTTATTGAAAATAAAGGACAAACACAAAAAAACAATAGTCTCAACAAGGGTAGGATTACAGTACTGGTATATTGGTTTGTAGTCAGGTGGCGCAGTGGATAGAATGCCAGACCCGAAGTCCAAAGAACAGAGTTGAAATATGACTGCAGATACTTTCTAGCTGTGTTACCCTGGTAAATTACTTAACACTGTTTGCCTAAGTTCCTCATCTGCAAAATGAGCTGGAGAAGGGAATGGTAACCCACTCCAGTTTTGTTTTGTTTTGCCAAGATAACCCCAAATGGGGCCATGACGAGTCTGACAAGACTAAAATTTATTGAACAACAAACTGCTGATTCTATTTATTAATGGGGAAGAAGGGCCCCAAACTCTATATCTAAGGCTTGACTCCCTTCACCCAAAATACTAATTAAATTTAACTTAAACCTAAAAATTATTTATCTTGACTAATGCTATTTAAGGGAGCTAAGAGGTATAATTCTAGCCTAGTACCTTCTCTCTCAGGAAAATAGAATGGTAACCACCTCTGGTCACAGCCTTCTTCCTTAGCTCCTGATTGAAATCAAAATTTCCCTTAAACAAGGGTGGATTGAAGATATGGAAAAGATTTTGGTCTCCCTGTGAGCCATACATAATAAAACTGTTGTTACATATTGTATTATATGAGTGATTCAAAGGAAATAATTTAGTAAAGTTTCCAACCCTATCATGGTTTACATGCTTTCTCTGACCCCTTTTTCAGGAATGGAGGGAGGTGCACAGGAGGAAAACGTAGGTTGTGGAAGCATTTCTGTTTACAAGGAAATTCAGCCTGTGTCACCCCTTCTTGTGAGGATCCAATGAAATGATGGTCGTGAAAACGTCTTGTAAACTACATAGTTCTCTCTCTCTCTCATCAGTATTATTAGCATTATTAACGTTATAATATACCAGCTGTAAAAAACTACTTTACAGACACTTCCCATTGTGGAAGGTGTTAAGACTCTTGGGTTAGAGAAAAACACAAAATATACAAGTGAACCAGATTTGAATAGTTTTACAAATAGATGATTGCTAGATCAGTAAATAAGTGAATACTAAGACAGTTCTAAAACCTCCACCTCAGGTCCCAGCCAGCTGGTCAGAATGGTTTCAGTTCTATCATTCCAGATCTTATTTCACATTTTATCTCTTTCAATTATATCAATGAAGTGAATGCCAATTTTGATTCAGTTGTATTAAAATACCACTTAGGATGTTCTTAGGGAAAATACAGTGTGGAACAGCTTAAAAAGGGAAGGCCAATTAGAAAGTTATTATAATTGTCCAGGTGACAAAAAATAAGGCCTAAATTAGACTCATGATTGTTAGTACAGAAGTAGTATTCATAAGGTGTCCCAGAGAATAAAATTACAAGTTTTAGTAACTGATTACATATGTATGGTAAGCAAGGGTTAGAAGATGGAAGAATTTGTAAAGGTCGGAAACAGATTGAAATAAAATGGCAGCAAAAGAAAAGAATACCAACTCCAAACACTTTGTTCTTTTGGTATTATATAGCAGTACTTGACAAATTAAATTATATAATACTTACTGACAAAATCTACAAATGGTATGGAAGGCTAAGGACATTCTGTTTTCCAAAGATAAAGGGGAATGAGGGATCCTGGAATTCTATTTGCATGTCAAAGTATTGCAGTAGTTTTTAATATATAAATTATTTTCTATACATTATTTCATAAAAATAAAGTTGGCATCATTTTTTTTTCTTATAGGAAACCTATTTTAAAAAGTCACAGAAGTTTTGAATTAGAAGGATCTGTAGGGAATGTTCTAGCCCTACTCCAACCAAAATGGCATTCATTTTTTTACACTTGTCCAACAGGTGGTCATAAAGCTCATGTTAGAAGAATTCAAGTGAATGGAAAACTGCTACTTTCAAAAAGCACATTTTACTCTAATTGGAAATGTTTCCATATATCAAACATAGCATCTAATTTTCTGTAACTTCCCTCTATTTCTCTCTTCTACATGGCAGCTATCTAGTCCTCACTTGGTATTTTATTTTCTAGGCCAAACAAACCCCAGTTCCTTTGACCGGTCTTCAGAAGACATAAACAAAGACCTCCTACTTCCACCTCCTCCTCCAGACATTCACCTGCTTATCAAAATACTTCAGAAAATATGTAACCCTTAGTGACACATAGGGCAGAATATGAGGCTTCTGCGTGAAAATGAAGTTCTCAATTCTGGGTACTCTGATAACAGTTGCACAGAGTTCTTTTTTTCCCAAAAAAACAAAATGAGAAAGTTAAAAATGTGTTTCTAAGTCAGCCAAGTCTGTTTTATCTAGCACTCTATCAATTGGGAATCTCTAACTTACATTACTTTGCCTATCAAGATGCTGAAGTGCTTTGAGAATTATCACTTTGAGAATTAAATGTTCTTAAATACATTTGTAGGATTAATTCTCTTTTATGGTTTTCTAAGCCCTTGAAAATTGGTAATTCACCTACCAATTTGATGTAGTATTCACCATATCTTAAGAAATTCTATGAACTAAAACACACTGGTACTTAACAGATCATTGGCAGAAAGAGAACCAGGACCTGCCCATTATGACTTCTATTTTACATTGTCTCCTTAATCAGCAGTTTAAAATAAAGCATACATGCATGAATTATGAATTGATACAAACTGTTCAGATATAAGATGGGACAATTCTCAGGCTCCTTCTGACAAGGTACCCTAGTATTCTGACACCATTCATCCCATTTTCTTAAAGAAGCCACAACTAGGTAGTCTAAGATTCTGACAACATTATTTCACCTGGAGAGCCTAGAATTTCATCTAGGATGCAGATATGGGGCCTGGTGGGCAGCAAGGATTAAAAAAAAAAGCTATAAAAATGCAAGAACATTAAGATTTTTATTCAGTCCACAAAATCCATTTCTGTGGACTCTATAGATACCCCAGTACCCAGAATTCATTGTATCCAGGATCGTGACCCTGTCTTTCCTCTTGATCTGAACCCATGGGGGCTAAGTAGCCAAGGGACAAGTAAGTCTAGCTGTGCCTTGTGGAGGAGAAATTTGATGGAATATGAAAGGAATGATAAGAATCCCAAATGGAAGATAATGGAAATTACAACCTATACAAAAATAGTTAGCAACTATTGTGAATTCTTTGAAGTGAATGCCCTGAAGTAGATGTTTGTATTAATTATGTAAAATACAGCAATTGGTTTTAAACCAATGGGAATACACAGTGTGAATTTAAATAGTGTGGCCACTTCAAGGGATTCATAGAATGCAATGCACTCATCGGAACCTAGATGTGTTATTGTGAAATGGTCCTGAAGATTCAGAGAAGCTGTAAGTTTGAAGATGGATAATCATGTCTGAGCTCTCACTCGAAGGGGTTCCTTAGGGAGATGTTATTGTTTAGCATGTGTTTATTGGCTTCTTTGGCTTCAAGGAAGGTATCTTGGAGGTCGGTTTGGGCATTCTCCATTTTTATCTAGCAATTCATGATCCTTGATTGGAATGAAGATCTTAAAAGTAGGGCCCAAGAACAATCTTGGCAGAAGATGGAATTTTTGTCAAAAGAAATGTGTTAGAGGTTATATCGTAAGATAATAGAGCAGTGGAATGGTTCATAAATTGTCAGTTGGTCTAATGGTAGGAGATTAACAAATGGCTTATATGTTGTTTCCCCAAATCTCCTAAACTATAAAAACTGTAAGTTTGCAGAAGTGCCCAATTAGAAGAAATCAGGGTTCAGAATGAAATGGGCAGAAGAACAAACTCTTTTATTCTTAAGTCTTCTATATCGCCCAACTCTTTCAACCTATCTACAGAGGGCCTCACTTCACATTTCACTGAGAAAATGTAGAACATTCACAATGATTTCTCTCTACATATAAAAATTCCTCAACATCACCCCTCCATTCTCCCTTCTCATACTCCAATCTCTGAAGTATCTCTTTTCTTCACCAATGCTACCCTCTTTCCATTCCCTTCCTCTTTCTTCTGGAAACACACGATCATCCCTGCTAAAATATTTAATCTCAACAGATTCATTTGGCTTTTCCTCTGCTATCAACAAACATCCAAGTCTCCTTCATCTTAAAGGGGTAAAAAACTTCATTTGACCATAATATCCCTTTAAAATATGGTCCTAACTTTTACAATTTCTCCTATCTTTCAATAAACTTCCTGAAAAATTTGTCCGTACCTATTGCCTCCACTTTTTAACCTTTCACTCACTTTTCAATCCCTTATAATGTGTCTTCAGACTTAATCTATTAGTTGAAACTGCTCTTTCCAAAGTTACCAATCATACATTATTGTTACATCAAGTACTCTTTTCTCAGTATTTCATTTTTGTCCTTCTGAATGTCTCTGCAGCACTTGATAATGTGGACTACTTTCTCCTCCTAGATATACTATACCCTCACTGATTTTGTAATACTGCTGTTTCTTGCTTTTCCTCCTACATGTCTTGTTTCACGATAATGATGATGATGATGATGATGATGATGATGACAATGATGATAAATAACAACAAGGGCATTAATTTAGTGCATTAATGTTTGCAGAGCACTTTATGAATATCATCTCATTTTGTCCTCCAAGCAACCATAGGAAGTATCTGGTATTCTTATTTCTACTTCACAGATGAGGAAACTGAGGAAGACAAAGATGAAGTGACTTGTTCAGGGTCACACAGTTATTTAAGTAGCAGAGTCTAAATTTGAATTCTTTTTTTTCCTAATTCTAGATCCAACTCTAATGCTTTACTGGATACTACTTTGTCATTCTCCTTCCTGGATCATCTCTCTCTGTCTCTGTGTTTGTGTCTCTGTCTCTCTATCTGTCTGTCTGTCTGTCTCTCATACACACACACACACACACACACACACACACACACACACACTCCTTGCCCCCTAATTTTAGGTGTTTCCTAAAGCTCTTTTACAAGTCCTCTCCATTGTCTCTCCAAGACCTCATTCCATTGCAATGGATTCAGTTGTCTTTTCTAAGTAGGAGATTCAGCTCCATCATTTCCCCTGAGCTCAAGTCTCTCACCTCCAAATGCCTATTTGATACTTCAAACTTATATATCCAGAAATCAAATTTGCTTTTTTCACTAAAACCCAACATCTTTTTTAATTCCCTTATTTCTTTTGATTATCCTTCCCAAATTAAAAACCTTAAAATCGTCTTCAGTTCTTCACCTTCAGTCATATAAATATTCAATTGCCCAATATTGTCAATTCTACCTCACAATATCTTTCACATCCTTTCTCTTTTCTCTGGTTACATATATCAACAGTGGAGTTCAGGTCCTCTTCACTGGATTATTGAAATCACCTCCAAAACAGATTCACTTCCTCCTCTCCAACCCATCTTTCAAAAAGGAACTGAAATGATTTTCTTAAACCATAGGTCTATTAACCATGTCACTCCCCTGTTCAATAACCTCCCAGAGTTCCATATTACCTCTGGAATCATTGAGAAACTTTAAAAAATAACATACATATATCTTCACACTTCTTCAGCTTTATTATACATTACTTCCCTTCTTGTTTAGCTATGTTTAATAGCTTGTTTGGCTTGTTTAGCTCTATGGTTTAGCCCAATCAAACATTTTACAGTTCCTCACACACGGTATTCCATTGCTCATATCTGAAAAGCATTTGACATATTTTGTTTGATTTGATGAAATGATAAAGACTCTAAGCAGCAGAGAAAAATAGGGGGTACATGATAGCCATGTTATGCACACGTATACATACAAATATTACATAGGTAGATAGATAGTGATTTGCAAACTTTAAAGTGCCATATGAATGGCAGCTCTTCTTGATATCTTTATCATCATCATCATCATCATCATCTCATGATCATTATCACCATCTTTCAAAATTAGCATGTTTTACCTCCCATGTGAGCGAAGTGCCTTCCTGATTCCTCGCACCCTAAAACTGCTAGTGCTTACCTTTACCCCTTATATTACCTTGTATACACTGTATAAATGTTTCATATATACTTAAATTTGCACATAGTGCTTCTACTCATATTCTATAAGCTCCTGAAGACTAGAAATTTCATTTTTTGTATAAAAATATTTATAACTCTGGTCACGATACATAGTGGATGCTGTCCATTGGTTAACTGATTGAGATAGTTTTTGTCTATTTATGAACAGTGACATGAAATTTTGCTTTAAAATGTTTTATTCAGTGATTCTATCTCACTATAAGTTCTTTTCAATTGTTATTTATCAGTAATATTTTTTTTGAAACACCAGACTTAAAAATAAAGAGAACCTTTGTAAATGTTTGTTATTGTCCATGCTTTACTTGCAAACTGACATTATATTAAATCCTCTTTGCATCATCTGAAGGATTTATATGAAAGAGATTGTATCACTAGAAATGCTGACTTTGGATATAAGATGAGGAAAACGCCACTGAAACAGATACGCTAAAAGAAAAGATCATGTTTTCAGGGGGAAAAAAATCTATGCTTTAAGTAATAACAAAGCGATGAAAGAAACAAAGAAAAATGGATATAAAAGTTAAATTGTTTCTAAAGTGAAAGTTTATCAAAGGTTTCCTTGAGGTCTAAGCATCTTTAAATGCCAAGTTATTGGCTTCCTGCAGATTATATGATCCACAACCCAAGTGAATTATTGAAAGGTCTACCAACCAATAATTTACTTACATAAAGTATGATGCCATACTGTAGTTTCCATATAGAGTATTTGTGAAATTAGTGTAGGTGCATTTATTTTTAAAGGTAATATTTTTCATAGGCATTTAACATATAATTTGCTACCAGTGAATTCAATATTACTATGGCTCATTATACTTCTTAAAGTTTTACTAGAGAGCTGCTACTTAATAATGTAGAAATAATTCTGCCTCACATCAGGCCAGTTTCCACTATCAGTGATATATGAACAAGCACTGCCTACAAATCTGGATGCCTACAGTAACACAGAGTAGTCCCAGTTAGTTTGTACTCTCACTATCTTTTTTTTTAAAGCAATCGGGGTTAAGTAACTTGCTCAAGGTTACACGGCCAGTTATTTCTGGGTGTGGTGCTGAGTGTCTGAGCCCGGGATTCGATGTCCAGGTCGTCCCAACACTGGAGCCGGTGCTCTTACTCACTGAGCCACCTGGCCGCCCCTAAGCAATTGGGGTTAAGTAACTTGCTCAAGGTTACATGGCCAGGTGTTTCTGGGTGGGTGCTAAGTGTCTGAGCCCGGATTTGATCCAGGTCATCCCAACACTGGAGCCGGTGCTCTTACTTGCTGTGCTACCTGGCCTCCCCCTCACTATATTTTAAAGCTTAAATTACTGAATGTTTATTTTTATTATCTTTATTCACATAAAGAGAATTCCAACTTTTGGTTTCTTCTTATAGTGTGTGGCATTGGGGATGGGGAGAAGTTTCTATTCTCAGAAATATTTTCCTATGTCAGAATTTTTTTTTTTTACATATAGGTAAATAAAGCTGACAAAAATTCCAAACAGTTTGTGTTTGGAGGTGACATTAATAGGAGTGTACAGAGAAATAGTGCCCAGTGTTCTGCAATGCAACATCTGGTGAGAAAATTCAAGTTGAATTATAAAAGCTATTTTTGATGTATCAACAGCCTTGCCCTTCTCTCCTCAGATGATGCTTTACAGGGTGTGGCAGCAAAAACTGCCCTGTGGGTGAATTATTTGAATCTAATTTTTGTTGAATTTTACAATTACAAATAAAATAACTTGTATGTGTAAAACACTGGAGAAGATCCAAAGGACAAATAAGACATTGTCCCTGCCTGAACTCCTCAGGAAACTGACATTTTGGTAATATGTATGTTCACAGATAACTATAATGGAAAAATCATGCATTAATGATTTGCAAACCAGAATCTTGGGTGGCAACTTAGAAAGCAGTAATATTTCTTAGGTAGATCAGTAAAGGCTTTATGGAATAGGTGCTAATTGTGGTAGACTTTAAATGATGCAAAGAACAATGGGCAAAACCAACTGAGGAGGACATTCTAGCATAAATATTAGAGTATTACTACTACTACTACTACTACTACTACTACTACCACCATTACCACTACTGCTACCACTAGTATTACTACTACCATTGCTACCACCACCACCTCTACTACTACTACTACTATTACTACTAATAATGCTAACTTTATATCAAATATTAAGTTTTATAAATCAATTTACATATACACTCTCATCTGTGTCTTATAACAATTATATGAGATAAGCATATAGGACACATTGATAGATGGGTGGCACATTAAATAGAGTCGTGGGTCTTCCTGGGTTCAAATCTGCCTTAGACACTCACTAACTATGCGACCCTAGGCAAGTCACTCTTTGCATCAGTATCTTTATTCATAAAATGAGCCAGAGAAAGAAATGATAAACTACTCAAGGGAACCTCAAATGGGATCATGAAGAGTCAGAAGAAACATTTTGCAACTGAATCTGAGACGAGGCTAATTAATTTACCATATCCACATGGCTATCAATCAGCCTACCACATGCCTGACACTTTGATAAGTGTTGGGTATACAAGTACACAAAAGAAAATGCTCCCTTCTCACAATGAGCTTAAATTCAAATGGGGGAGAAAATAAGTACACACAAATGTACAGTAAATAAATAAAAATAGTAAATACTCGAGGCTGGATTTGAAATTGGGTCTTTTTGACTCCAAATTCAGTATCCACTATGCCATGCTATCTTTTCTAGGATGAACAAAAGGCCTGAGGCCAGATACCATGGGGCATGCTCCAGTAATAGTGTGTAGTCCAGGGTGTAGCAAAGAGCATATAGCAAATGGTAGCATGAGACAAGGCTGGGAGCTTAGTTAGGGAGGTGTGAGATCATGGCCTTGGTCGACAGTAGGAAGAGGAGAAAAGGGAATAAGCATTTATTAAAAATCTATAAACTACCAAGGACTGTGCTAAGCTGTTTCCAAATATTATCCCATTTGAGATCATATAGGGAGCCGGTAAAGATTTCTGAGCAAAAGAGTGATGCAACTAGATCTGTGAATGAGAGAGGTAAATCCATTATTGGCTATTTGGAAGTGTGGTAGTGGTGCAAAAATGTTTTAGGAATGTCAGGAACATTTTCCAATTATGTAGATGGTAGTTAGGACCTAGAAGGGCAGTGACAGATAGAAGAGAGATTTCACAGTGATTTCACTGTGAAATTCACTCATATCCTCCTGTCTTATTCTTCTCTTTATATTATTCTCTCATTCCCATCTTTGCTTTCTGAAATATTTCACTTCATTCAAATCCAATTCAGGTGTCTCCTAACACTTAAGTCAATGTCTTACACATAGTATGCTTCAAATGTGAATAAAGTGTCATGAATTAACAAATTCAAAATGAATTGTAGATTAAAGAGAGCTGTTCAACTTAATAAAGGGGAAAAAAACACAGAAAACTCCAACACTTTTCCGACTTTTTCCCCTTAATATGCTCAGTGTGAAGGATACCTCATTTATTTATTTATCTTGAAACTAGTGAGAAAAAAAAATGTCTCTTTAACATCATCGTGATTTCTTTATAAGGTTTATTTTTTTTAATAAGGTCTCTTGAAGCTTACTTTCTGTAATAAAAGACATATGACTTGGGGAAAAAATTAGGTTTTGACTTAGATTGCAATCTGAATATGTAAATGTGCATTGGGTGTGTTTCAAGACTGGCAAAATTAATTTTCCCTAGTCAGGGCAAAGGTAGAACAGAAAAGCAATGTGTGATTCTATAATAGGATACCAACTATTCAAAGCAAAGTTGAGATTAGATTAATTAGAAAGGCTTGGGCTTCTTAATTAGGTCATTGTAGAAACAAAGCAATATCAACTTGCTATTTTCAATCAGGACAGCAGATCATATTAGACAAGGTTTTGTTTGTTTGTTTCAGGAGATTTAGACGAATGGATCCCAGCATGGAAAAAAAGAAAGCCCAGGGACCAATTAGATTTTCTCTGAGATTAATGGAAACATTAAGTAAACCAAACAAAACCAGTATGAGGCAATATCACACAAGTGGGCCTAATCATTTTTGAGTGAATTTAAAGTTCACTGATTCTTCATGGATTTGATTTAAAATAAAAATCTGTTACATTCATTTCACAGTCACTCTTGCTGTTTTATTGTATTTTTTTTTCCAGAGAATATGGCCGTCAATAAGGCTACAGGTATTTTCAGGCCAGATGATACTCATTTTGTCTTTGGGAACCAATGGGTCAGATCCTGTCAAGGGAGTTAGATATACCTTGGGTGTAGTTGAGACAATTTACAAATTGCACTAGGTATATATTGCACTGTTTCAGAAGATCAAATGAATAAGCTTCCCAAATCACCTAAAAGGCCTCAACTCACTCAATAAGAAGTAAGAAAGTCACTTCTTTTTTCTTCTTCTTAGCAAACATTTTTTTTCTATTTAGTTTTTATTATTATATAAGTGACACAACATTATATAGTAGGGGAAAAAGCTGGATTTAAAATTGGAAGACTTCTAATCCTCACTCTTGCTATTTCCTCCCTAGGTGACGTTGAGAATGTCATTTCTCCTCTTTGGTTCTGAGTTTCCTTATCTGTAAAATGAGGATGTTTAACTATGTGGTTACCGAAGTCCCAACCTAGCCCAGGTCCCCTCTTTCTTCACTTTCCATTAAAGCAGGGAGTTCTAATTTTTTTTCATCCTTCTTTTCACCCTTATGGTGAAGCTTATGGATCCCTTCTCATAGCATACATGGTGATTGGCGAGGATGATAAGTGGATGGGACTGAAGATGAATGAACTGAGGAAAATCAGTAGGGAGGGAACAATGGCAAAGAAGAAAGAAGGGACTTTGTCCAGAGGGATTGAGAGTTTTACATATTTGAGTAGAGGATTCTCAAAACAGTCTGGTGTGGCTTGAGAAATTTGGGTCCACAGTAGCTAGGCTGCGCAGGCCTGAGGAGGAGCAATGAAGAGAAGAATGTGTGTTTTCTCTGTATTGAATGAAGAGACCCCGACCCAACGCCATATTGGCTTCTTCCTGGATCACTTCTCTGAACAAGTGAATCAAGCAATATCCTTGCTTCCTGACTCTCACTTGGGGGAAGATGGAAACCGGTGGCCTCAAGGCCACATGTGTCCTCAAGGGTGCTGGTTCCCCACTTCTCCTCTAAGCTGTCCTTCTAGGTTTCAAATTAGTCTCCACACCATCTCCATTCTATCCAAATAGGCTTACTTCACATTCTCAGCATTCCAGGGACCATGATTTTTCTTAGACTGCCTACAATATCTGGAATACATTCTTTCTCCATCTTGGCCTCTTAGAAACATTAACAGCACTATCAATTTTCAGATTCTCAACTCAATCTCTAAGTCATCTGTGAAAAGAAACCTTTCAGGGAGGCTAGGTGGTGCAGTGAAAATAGAGCACCCGCCCTGGAGTCAGGAGGACCTGAGTTCAAATCCAGCCACAGACACTTAACACAAAACTAGCCATGTGACCTGGACAAGTCATTTAACTCCAATTGCCCTACTGTCCCCCCTCCAAAAAAAAAAAAAAAGAAAATAAACTTTTCCTTATCTGTTCCATTCTGATTATCCCAGGTTTTAGTGTTCTCTCTTTTTGCAATAATCTTGTATTTACTTTCCTGTATAAAGGGCTTTAACATCCTTCTCCCTAACCCTTAACTATGTTATCTCCTTAAAGGTAGAATTTTTTGTTTTGTTTTGTTTTTGTCTCCTCCAGTGTTCACTACAGTGTTTGACAAATAATAGGAATCTAACAAATGCTTATTAAATTCATTTGAATTACCCTGAAGCCTTGGCCAAAGGTCCCTTTGCAGCCCACAGTCATTGTAACTTCTTGATTCTCAGCATCCTAGATTATAAACCAAATTAGTGGCAAAGTTCCCAGGAAGAGTTTTAACAGCAGGGTCTTGGTTTATAACTAGTTTCACAGGTTTCATAAAATAAAACTATTGGAAGAGACATTGGAGGCTATCTAATACAGCTTACATCTGATAGGAAAATTCCCATTATATCCTTAACAAGGGGTCATGCGGGCCATACTTGAAGCTCTGCAGATAGGGAGCCCACTACTATCCAAAGCAGCCCATTCAGCTTTTGAATACATCTAATTCTTGGAAAATGTCTCCTTTCATGGAACTAAAAATTGCCCCTTCTAAAGTCTATCCATTCCTCTTGGTTCCATCTTCTGGAGCTAAACACAAGTTATCTAATCACCATTATAGATTCAGACATGGAGGAGATCTCAGAGAGTCATTTATTCCCAGTAGGGCCCAAAGATGTGAGATAATTTGTCCAAGGCCCCCCAGATAGTAAAAAAAAAAAAAACAAGCAGACACACACACACACACATACACATGCACATACACGCATACATTCACACAAACAGAGCCCTGATTTCAATCTAAGTTTTCCTTATATATATTAGCATGACTTTCCTCATTAAAGCATGCATACCTCTCCACAAGAATCCATCAAATAACTCTTGATAATTTTCACATTCCTCCTTTTTTTCTGCTAGTTTTATCTTTTCCAAGTTCAATGTCCCTAGCTCCTTCAACAAGTTCTCAAATGACATGATCTTACTGCCTTTTACCAAAAATCCTTGAAATTCTTGAATGTTAATGCCCTTCCCAAATTGTGGCAGTGAGAAATGACCACAATACTCCAGCTAGATTTTAGCAAAGTCTGAACATAGCTGGACAATTGCCTCCTTCCTGTATACTTGACTTGCTTAAAGCAACTTAAGAAGTCTCACAGCTGGAGTGATGTTAAACCATTGTTGATGATACTAATGCTAGTACCCATTCTATTCCCGTTGCCATAACTGAGGCATCATGGCTTTGGCATTATACCTTTCTTTTTTTATGTCCATTCTCACCATTCACCTGAAACTGAGGGCCTACAAACAGGGAGAAAAGGGCAGATGACAGATTCTAAAGACCACATGTAATGCTGGAAGAAGTCAGTGCAGGATTTTGTACTGAGTGTCCTTCTGTGTTTATATTAATAGGGTTAAAATGTCTTTGGCAATGCTAAATAAATGTTATATTTCATGGTTATTTTAACAATGACAAATGGTTTTTATTATTTTCTATAATATAATGGACCATAGAGAGGGGGGGGGAGAGAGAGATTGAAAATATGGAATTTTTAAAAACATATGCTTTTGGAAATTGTTTTGTACTTACAAAATGCTGATGCATCTGATATTCTTGGAATTGATTTAAGAATAGATAAAGTAAACAGGGAATGAATGACTTAGAAAAAAACTGTGAATTTTTCTAGTATTTTCATCCTATCCTCTCTCAGATCTTTCACATAACTCATGTCCTTTTGGGAATAGATGCTGATCTTGTTCTCAGACTAAAGAAAGATTTGCAATCTCACAAACATCCAATGGAGCTTGAAAAGTGGTTAAATGTTAAAGGTTTTTCCTAAATAGAACACAAGTCAGGGAACTGTAGTTTCAAAAGATATAATTAAATAGACTAAATCCCAAAAGGTATAGAAGGGTGACTGAAGACTAAACACCTTTATAAGGAGAAAGAGTTCTAGGACTCCAATCTATGAAATATATGAGCACAGACCTTATCTAAGGAGGTTAATGCAATCTTAGATGTTAATAAATCTTTATTATAGCTCCATACCATTGATTAGAAAACTAAGATTTTAACACATCAGAAAACTTTAGCTATATTTATTGTTTCATTATCTTATGCAGAAATCTGATTCTGCTGCCCATTTTTCATTTTTTCAAATAAAAAATCCTGGCCCAGAAAAGACAACATATATTTAATTGATTAGAGACTAATATCACTGAGAGAAAGTGGTGGCTGCACAAGACTCAAATCTCACAATTCCTGATCTAGAAATCTATCCAGGTCATTTTGAAGCTGGGTAACAATAACTGAACTACTCATTCACTTATAGAGTAATAGTTTAAATTTCATAAGATAACATATGTAAAGCTGCAAAGGCCCACAAAGGCTATCTAGTCTGACTTCATTCCACAAATGAGCAAACTAAGGCCCAGAGAGGTTGTGGCCTACATAAAGATACACAGTTTTTAAGTTTCAAAAGCAAAACTGAACCCAGATCCCTTGATACTTTCCTCAGTTCTATGTGCTTTACTCATAGCAATTGTGTGACAGATTGTTTGGAAATATTAACATCCTGGCATAGAGCCAAGATGGCGGAGTGAAATAAGGGTCTCACTGAGATCTCCCACAAATGTCTTCCGATAGGTCTAAAAGGTGAATCTGAACAAATTTTAGAGTGGTAGAATCCACTAGGAGACAGAGTGTGGCAGATTTCCAGTCTAGTACAACCCAGAAAGTTGACGGGAAGGATCTGTTACACTGGGCTGGGGGGAGGGGGAGGGTGTACCAGCATATACCCAACCATTGTGGAGAGGGAGTGGGCCGTGGAGGAATGAATTGACCACAGCACTGGCAATTCCCAAACATCTCCATGCAGGATGGGGGTCTGTTGGAGCTGGGTGACAAAAAGAACAAGTCCCGTGGGATCTATCAGCCAACAGACTAAATGTTTGAAAGTCAACTATTTGAACTTCCTGGGAGCCAAGATGGCAAAGCAAACCTTAAGTAATCTCATCCCTGCCACCCCCTACCCCTTGTTCACCTTGAAAAACCCAGAGAATATTGGCCTAGGAAAAATCCTAGAATGGTGGAAATAGTAGGATACAGCAGTTTTGTAGCTCAGGAGCCTAGGGAGATTGACAAGATGGGTCCCTCTGGCTGTGGCTAGAGGGGACCAGTGCAGGATGAAAGGCATCCCAGCAAGCCCCACCTCAGTGCAACAGCAGGAGATCCTGAGCCCCAGGAAGATGGAACTGACAAGTGCCAACACCAGGAGCCAACAGCCAGGGGAATGGCAGACACCAGTGTGGACAGGCATCTACCAGCACCTGAGCCTGCCTGGATTCTAGATTAGCCCTATGGGACGAGGAGAACATCAGCAGCCAGCCTACCCCTCCCCTACACCTCACACTATGAACTTCAGTTTAACCCTAGGAAAACACAGAAAGAAAGAACTCACTGACACAGAAAGGTCTCAGCCTTGGCACATACCATTCACCTCCAATTTAGCAACAGTAAGCTGCAGCATTATATAGATTCTAAATGACAGAACCGGAGGTCACAGCACATAATGTGAGTAACCAGGCCCCTAGTTCCTAGCACAAGAAGCATGGAACAGAGCCCCCTGTGCCCCAGAAGCAGAGATTCACTTTTAAAGCCAGGCAAAAGGCAATCACAATAGGCAAAAAAACAAACAAACAAACAAAAAAAACAAATTGGAAAAGCAAGTACCATAGATTTTTAATATGGGGAGAGGGAAGATCAAAATATGAATTCAGAGGAGGACAGAATTAACACTATCCCCAATTCTGAAACCTCAAAGAGGAATATGAACTGGCCTCAAGGCCAGAAAGCATTCTTGGAAGACCTGAAGAAGGATTTTAAAAGCCAAATAAGAGAGGTAGAACAAAAATTCAACACTCATTTTAAAAACACAATCGACAAAATTGAAAAAGAAAATTCACTCCTTAAAAAACATAACTGGTGGGGGCGGAGTCAAGATGGCAGAGTAGAAACAGGACCTCCCTGTGACTACAGCTTCCACCTTCCCCAATCCATGTAAAAGGGGACTATGAACAAACTTTGGAGCTATAGAACCCACAAAATGACACAGAGAAGCTAACCTCCCACTGAGGACAGCCGGGATCGGCCAGCACAGTGCTCTGGGAGCTGAGCCCAGGCCCATGGGAGCCAAAAGTTTTAGCCCCAGGGCTGGCCTGATGAACCACCAGCTGTAGGGACTCCAGATCACCAGCAGCTGTGGCCATTTCCAGATTTATCAACACATAGTTGGAAAGGACAAAGTGAAAGATCAGTACAATCTGGACTTTGGGACCAGTAGTTGGGAGAGCTTCAGGGTTTGCCCCCAGGGAGAGAAGCCGCTGAGATGCCTTGGCTCAGCCAGTACCACTTTGCAGCTTCAGCTCCTGGCCGGCAGACTGTAGGGGGACCAAACGACCAGTCTGAGGGGTGATCGCTCTTGCTTTAACCTGTTTGGATCTCAATTGCAATCTAGGGTGGAGGTCCTGGTGTGTGTGACCAGCTTGCCAGAACATGTGGAGGCTTCAGAGAAGGCACCCAACTAATACCTCTGGCAGCTGAGAAAACCCTAGCATTTGGGAAGAAAACTCCCCTGTCTGGTGGCAGAGTCCTACTGTGGCAAAAAGCACAGAGGTCAAGTGAATGAGGGGAGACATGACCAGGCAAAGGAAGCAAAAAAACAGAAGAATTCAATATTAGACTCCTATTTTTGGGGACAAAAAGGAGCAAAGCATGGAATAGGAGGAAGACAGTGAAGTCAGAACTCCTTCAGCAAAAGCTTCAAAGGAAAATATGAGCTGGTTACAGACCATAGAGGAGCTTAAGAAGCAGATAAGAGAAGTGGAGGAAAAATTGGGAAGAGAAATGAGAATGAAGCAAGAAAATTACAAAATGAGTGTCAACAGCCTGACTGAGAAGAATAACACCTTAAAAAAGAGACTAACTCAAATGGCAAAAGAGGCTCAAAAAGCCAATGAGGAGAAGAATGCCTTAAAAAGCCAAATTTGCCATATGGAAAAAGAATCTCAAAAGCTCACTGAGGAGAAACATTCCCTCAGATTTGGAATGGAGCAAAGGGAAGCTAGTGACTTTATGAGGAATCAAGATGCAGTTAAAGAGATCCAAACAAATGAAAGAATAGAAGGCAATGTGAAATATCTCATGAGTAAAACCACTGACCTGGAAAATAGATCCAGGAGAGATAATTTAAAAATTATTGAACTACCTGAAAGCCATGATCAAAGGAAGAACCTATAGACCATCCTCCAAGAAATTCTCAAGGAAAATTGCCCTGATGTTTTAGAACCAGAAGGCAAAGTAGAGGTTGAAAGAATCAACCAATCACCTCCTGAAAAAGATCCCAAAAAGAAAACTCCTAGGAATATTATAGCCAGGTTCCAGAATTCCAAGATCAAATAGAGAATATTACAAGCAGCCAGGAAGAAACAATTAAAATATGGTGGAAACACAATCAGGATAACACAGGATCTGGCAGCTTCTATACTGAGGGATTGAAGGGCCTGGAATATGATATCCCAGAGGGCAAAGGAGCTGGGATTAAAACCAAGAATCACCTAGCCAGCAAAACTGAGTGTCATGTTTCAGGGGAAAATAAGGTCATTCAGTGTAATAGAAGACTTTCAAGCATTCTTGATGAAAAAAAAACAGAGTTGACAGGAAATTTGACATTCAGATACAAGAGGCAAGAAAAACTTGATAAGGTAAACAGGGAAAAGAAATCAAAAGCCACTTACTGAAGTTGAACTATTAGCATTCCTATATGGAAAAATGATAATTGTAACTGATGAAACTATTCTCAGAATGAAAATAGTTGAAAGGAAGAAAATATCTATATCTATCTATCTATATCTATATCATGTGTGTATCGGAGGGTATATGGGCATATGAATACATATGTGAATGTGGGTATATATGTTTACAGGTATACATAGAGGGCACAGGGCTAGTTTAATAGGAAGGGATGATACTTAAAAGGTTAAATTATGAGGTGAGAGAGGAATTTAATGAGATGAGATGGAGAGAGACAAAATGTGGTAAACTATCTTATATAGAAGAGGCAAGGGAAAAGGGTTACAATGGAGGGGAAGAATAGGAAGGCAAAAGGGAATGGGTCAATCTTATTCTCACTGAATTTGGCTCGAGGAGGGAATGAAATACACACTAAATAGGGTATCTCACCCTACAGGAGAGTAGGGGGGAAGGGGATGAGAGGGGGAATGAAGAAAGGGAGGGCAGGCTGGGGGGAAGGAAGTTGGAAGCACTCACTTTTGAGAAGGGACATGATCAAAGTAGAGAATAGAACAAGTGGGAGGTGGGATAGGAGGGAGGGAAATATAGTCTGTCTTTTACAATGTATCTACTATGTTAATATTTTGCATTAGCTACACATGTACAACCTATACTGAACTGCTTAATATTCCCAGTAAGAGTGGGTGGGTGACAAGGGAGAAAGGGATTGAATCTGTAGTTATAAGTTTTAAAATCAAATGTTTAAAATACATACATATATATATATATGTGTGTGTGTGTGTGTGTGTGTGTGTGTGTGTGTGTGTGTGTGTATCCAAATGGATAAGTAGTTACAAAACCTAAATAACACTTAAAGAGGAAAACCTATCCAAATGGAAAAAAAGAGGTGAAAAGCTAACTGAAGAAAATTATTTGTTAAAAATTAGAATAGGGGGTGTGGGGGGTGGGGCAGAGCCAAGCTGGTGGCATAGAAACAGGAAAACTCCGTGACCTCTCCCCATAACCACCACAAATACCTATGAAATATGACTATAAAATTTTTTTAGAGCTACAGAACCCATAAAGTGACAGAGAGAAACAAATCTCCTGCTGAAGTTAATCTGGCAGGTGGTGAGGAAGTATCCCATTACAGTGTCCTGGGAGATAAGCCCAGCCCCAGATGAGCCTGTGGTTTTAGCTCCTGGGTGGCCCCAACCAGCAACTACAGTAGACTTCGGGAGAATGGATCGTTGCCAGCACTGGGGGTTTCAAGAATTTCCAACCCTTAAAGTCCAAGGAAAAAATGAGAGGTCAGTGTAGAACTCTTTTGGAACTGGGTGGGGGAAAGAGGAGTGGATCCACTTCTAGCCCCCAGAGCTAGAAGTGGCAGAGTTGAGGTAGTTCTGCAGCCACCTCCACATGGCTGCTTAGGAGCTCCTGGCCTGCAGATTGTAGGGGGACCAAACAAACATTCAGAAGGTAATTGCTCTTGTGTTAACCTGCTAGATCTGGATTGCTGTCTTGGGTGGTAGTCCTGAGGTGTGTGACCCTTGAGCCAGAGTTTGTGGGGGCTTCAGAGAGGGCAGCCAACTAATAGCTACAGCAGCTGAAAAAACCCAGGGGATTTGGGACAAAGCTCTGCCCTCTGGAAGCAGAGTTATACTATTACAAAGAGCTCAAAAGTGAAGTATTTGATTGGCAACATGAGCAAGCAAAGGAAGCAAAGCAAGCACAGCAATCAAACTTTAGATTCCTTTTGTGGGTACAAAAAGGATCAAAGCATGGAATGGAAGGAAGACAACAAAGACAGAACTCCTGCACTGAAAGCTTCCAAGGAAAATATCAACTGGTTATAGGCCATGGAGGAGCTCAAGAAGGACTTTGAAAATCAAGTAAGAGAAGTGGAGGAAAAATTGGGAAGAGAAATGAGATTGATGCAAGAAAATCACAAAATAGTGTCAACAACCTGACTGAAGAAAATAACACCTTATAAAGTAAAATAACTCAACTATGAAAGAAAATTATGAAATGAGAATCAATAACCTGACTGAAGAAAATAACACCTTAAAAAATAGATTAACTCAAATGGCAAAAGAGGCCCAAAAATCCAATGAGGAGAAAATTGCCTTAAAAAGCTGAATTTGCCATATGGAAAAAGAATTTCAAAAGCTCACTGAAGAGAATATTCCCTTCAGAATTAGATTGGAGAAATGGAAGCTCATGACTTTATGAGAAATCAAGATACAATTAAACAGATCCAAACAAATGAAAAAAATAGAAGGCAATGTGAAATATCTCATTGGGAAAACCACTAACCTGGAAAATAGATCCAGAAGAGATAATTTAAAAATTACTGGACTACCTGAAAGCCATGATCAAAAAAAGATCCTAGAAATCATTCTTCAAGAAATTCTCAAGGAAAATTTCCCTGATATTTTGTAAGCAGAGGGCAAAATAGAAATTGAAAGAATTTACCAATCACCTCTTGAAAAAGATCCCAAAAAGAAAACTCCTAAGAATGTTATAGCCAGGTTCTAGAGTTCCTGGATCAATGAGAAAATATTACAAGCAGCCAAGAAGAAACAATTCAAATATTTTGGAAACACAATTAGGAAAACAAAAGATCTAGCAGCTTCTACATCAAGGGATCGAAGGGCTTGGAATATGATATTTCAGAGGTCAAAGGAGTTAGGATTAAAACCAAGAATCACATACCCAGCAAAACTGAGTATAATTTTCCAGGAGGAAAATATGGTCATTCAGTGAAATAGGGGACTTTCAACCATTCTTGATGAAAAACCAGAGTTGAATAGAAAATTTGACATTCAGATACAAGAATCAAGAGAAGCATGAGAAGGTAAACAGGGAAAAGAAATCATAAGGAACTTATCAGAGTTGAATTATTTACATGCCTACATGGAAAAATGATAATTGTAACTTTTGAAACTTTTCTCAGTATGAGGATAGGTGAAGGGTATACACACACATACACACACACACATACACATACATTATATATATATATATGTATATATATATATATAGGAGGGTATATGTGTGTATGAATATATATGTGAGTGAGTGTATATATCTGTACAGGTATATATGGACAGAGGGCACAGGATCAGTTACATAGGAAGGGATGACATTTAAAAGGTGAAATAGAGAGATGAGAAGAATATAATAAGATGAGATGGGGAGAGACAGAATAGGGTAAATTATCTCATATAGAAGAGGAAAAGGATAACTGTTACAATGGAAGGGAAAAACATGAAGACAAAAGGGAATGGGTCAACCTTACTCTCATTTATTTTGGCTTAGGGAGGGAATGATATACACACTAAATTAGTTAGTTTGCCTTACAGGAGAGCAGGGAAGAAGGGGATGAGAGGGGGGATGATGGAGGAGAGGGGAGGCTGGGGGGGAGGGTAGTTAGAAACACACACTTTTAAAAAGGGACAGTGTCAGAGTAGAGAATAGAAGAAGTTGGGGGCAGGATAGGATGGAGGGAAATATAGTCAGTCTTTCTCAATATATCCACTATTGAAATGTTTTGTGTACCTACACATGTACAATGTATATTGAATTGCTTATCTTCCCAGTAAGGGTAGGTGACAAGGGAGGAAGGGAAAGAATCTGGAATTCAAAGCTGTAAAATCAAATGTTTAAAAAATATATTGTTATTATTATTTTTTACATGCAACTGGGAAATAAGATATACAGGCACTGGGTTATGGAGATCCATCTTACCCTACTGGAAAGTCAGAGGAGGGATGGGGGAGGATATAGGAGAGAGAAGATTGGGGCAGGTGGTATACAGTGGGATTGCTGTTTTGGGGTGGTGGGCAGGGGGAATATGGGGAGAATATTTGTAACTCAAAATCTTGTGGAAATGCATGATGAAAACTAAAAATAAACATAAATTTTAATTTTAAAATAAATAAATGTTAATTAAAAAAACTAGACTTGAGCAAGTAGAAACTACTGACTCTATGAGATATCAAGAATCAGTCAAACAGGGGCAGCTAGGTGGCACAGTTAGTAAAGTGCTGACCCTGGAGTTAGGAGGACCTGAGTTCTGTTCTTGCCTCAGACATTTAACACAACCACAAAAAAAAAAAAAAAAAAAAAAAAAAAACTAGCTGTGTAACCTTGGGCAAGTTACTTAACCCCAATTGCCCTCCAAAAGGCTAATAATAATAATAATAGAATCAGTCAAACAAAATCTAAAGAAAGAAAAAATAGAAAACATAAAATATGTCATTGGAAAAACAACTGGCCTGGAAAATAAATCCAAGAGAGATAATCTAAGAATTACTGGTCTACTGAAAGTCATGATGAAAAAAAGAGGTTGGATAGTATTTTCCAAGAAATCATCAAGGAAAACTGCCCCAAGGTTGTAGAACCAGAGGGCACAATAATCCACAAAAGAATCCACAGATCACCCCCTGAAAGAGACACCAAATTGAAAATGCCAAGGAATATTGTAGCCAATTTCCAGATTTATCAGCTCAAGGAAAAAATACTTCAAGCAGCCAGAAAGAAACAAATGAAATATAGGAGAACTACATTCTGGATCACACAGGACCTTGTATCTTCTACATTAAAAGATTGTAGGGATTGCAATATGATATTCCATAAGGCAAAGGAGCTTGTACTATAACCAAGGATCAACTACCCAGCAAAATTGAGCATAAACTTTCAGGCAAGGAAATGAACATTCATTGAAATAAGGGACTTCCAGACCTTTCTGATGGAAAGGCCAGAGCTCAATGAAATATTTGATGTTCAAATAAAACCTAATAAAAGCATAAAAAAGTAGACAGGAAAAAAAAATCTTATTATCAAATAAGGACAAGCTATTTACATGAGAGTACTATTTACTATTTATATGGGAGGATGAAACTTGTTAATCTTGAGAATTGTATATTTATTACAACATTTCAAAGGGATATACATAGACAGAGGGTGTGGGTAAAAATTAACCCAAGTGATGATAAAAAACCTAATTAAGGGGTGCAAAAGTATTATAATGGGAGAAGAGAAAAGGAGGAGGCAGAAAGGGGGAATTACTTCACATGAAGTGGCAGAAAAAACATTATATTAGAGGGAAAGAAGAGAGGGAGATGAGCATTGTTTGAACTTTACTCTCATCGGATTTACTTCAAGGAAGGAATAACATATTCAATTAAGTAAGGAAATCTAACATGCCCTACAGGCAGTAGGAGGGGAAAGGGGAAAGAAAAGGGAGGGTGTGGTTAGAAGGGAGGGGAGAAGGGCAAGAAAAGGGAAGAGGGCTGATAGAAAGGAGGGAAGATTGAGGGAGACTGTGGTGAAAAGCAAAACTCTTTTGAGGAGGGGAAGGGAGAAAGGAGAAATAAAAGCATAAACAGGGGGGTGGGGAAATAAAATAGGAAGATAGTAATCATAACTGTGAATGTGAATGGGATGAACTCTCCCATAAAATGGAGACAGATAGCAGAACGGATAAAAACAAAACATAATCTGACAATATGTTATTTACAAGAAGCACATCTGAAACAGCAGGATATATCCAGGGTACAGGTAAAAGGCTGGAGTAGAAAATATTATGCTTCAGCTGAAGTAAAAAAAAAATAGATCTAATTAAAAGAGATGAGGAAGGAAACTATATACTGCTAAAAGGCACTGTAGACAATGAATTACTAAACATATATGCACCAAGTGGCATAGCATCCAAATTCTTAGAGGAGAAATTAAGGGAGTTACAGAAAGAATTAGTGGGGACCTCAACCTCCCCCTATCTGAACTTCATAAATCTAACCTCAAAATAAAGAAGAGAGAAGCTAAGGAGGTAAATAGAATTTTAGAAGAGGTAGATATGACAGACCTCTGGAGAAAACTGAATGGGAATAGAAAGAAATATACCTTTTTTTCTCAGCAGTACATGGTACACACACAAAAACTGACAATGTAGTAGGGCATAAAAACCTCATAACATAGTGCAGAAAGTCTGAAATATTAAATGCATCTTTTTTCAGATCATGATGCAGTAAAGATTCTAAGTAATAAAGGGTCATGGAAAGATAGACTAAAAATCAATTGGAAGCTAAATAATCTAATCCTAAAGAATGAGGGGACAAAACAACAAATCATGGAAACAATCCATAACTTCATTCAAGAGAATGACAATGACACAAGATACCAAAACTTATGAGATGTAGTGAAATCTGTTCTTAGGGGAAGTTTTATATCTCTGAATGTTTACACGAATAAAATAGAGAAAGAGGAGATCAATGAATTAAAGAATACAATTGAAAAGGCTAGAAAAAGAACAAATTGAAAATCCCCAATTCAATACCAAAGTAGAAATACTGAAAACTAAAGGAGAGATTAATAAAATTTAAGTTAAGAAAACTATTTATCTAATAAATAAAACTGAGTTGACTTTATGAAAAATTCAATAAAATTAATACTTTAGTCAATCTGATTTAAAAAAAGAAAGAAAAAAACCAAATTAACAGTATTAAAAATGAGAAGGGTGAATTCACCTCCAATGAAGAAGAAATTAAAACAATAATTAAGAAATATTTTGCCGAATTATATGCCCATAAATTTGGCAATCTTAGGGAAATGGATGAATATTTACAAAAATATAAATTGCCTATATTAACAGAAGAGGAAGTAAAATACTTAAATAGCCTCATCTCAGAAAAAGAAATTGAACAAGCCATCAATGAACTCCATAGGAAAAAATCTCCAGGGCCAGAGGGATTGACAAATTAATTCTCTTGAACACATTAATTTCAATGCTATATAGACTCTTTTGGAAAATTGACAAAGAAGGAGTTCCACCAAAATCTTTTTATGATACAAATATTGTATTGATACCTAAACTGAGAAGAGACAAAAAAAACAAATTATAAACCCATTTCCCTAATTAATATAGATGAAAATTTTTAAATAAAATATTACAACAACTTATCGTGAGAATAATATACATTGATTAGGTAGGATTTATACCAGGAATGTGCGTTTGCTTGAATATTAGGAAAACTTTTAGCATAATTGATCATACCAACAACAAAACTAAAAGAAACCATATTACTATCTCAGTAGATGCAGAAAATGCGTTTGACAAAATATAACACCCATTTTGATTGAAAACACTGGAAAGCATAGGAAGAAATAGAACCTTCCTTAAAATGATAAGTAGCAATGTCCTAAAACCATCAGCAAGATTTTATGTAATGGGGATAAGTTAGATGCATTTCCAATAAGATCAGGGGTGAAACAAGAATGTCCATTATCACCACTATTATTCAATTTTGTACTAAAAATGTTAGCTTTAGCAGTAACAGAAGAAAAAAGAAATTGGAGGATTTAGAATAGGTAAAGAAGAAACTAATTTATCACCCTTTGCAGATAATATGATGTGATAGTAATGGCATTTAAAGATTCCCCTGTATTGGCTTGGTTTTCAAACTGATTGTGTTAAAACCCAGAGCTTGTTAATCCCACCTGTGGGATGGACTTGTTGATGTGAAAAGAAAGTCCTGAACTGGGAGGAGCTGGTGATGTAGATTTGGAGAGACAAGAGAGAGGCAGAAGAATTTTTTGGAAGCAGCACCTCGTGGAGGCAGAGAGAGAGACTGAGAATTGCTGGGGGCCACTTTGAATTGCCCTGGACTTTTGAGACCTGCCCCCTGAGCTGCCAAGGACTGAGGAGACATGGCTGTTTCGCTGGTACTTTGTCTGTCTGTTTGGATGTTGTTTTGCCAGATTTGTTCACTGGTGAAAGACAGTCCTTTTGTTGAAGAAGTCCTGGAACCTGGCTGTTGGCTAAGAGGTCCTGAGACTGTCCTGCAGACAGAGAGTGAATACTGTCTACTGGTGAAGGACAGTGCTGTTGTCGCAGGGGTCTGGGAACCTTTCTGTTGGTTCAGAAGCTCTGAAGAAGGATTTTCTTGTTGTATGTTTACAGAAATCCTGGGAGAGGGTTTTGCTAATGTTTTCAGGGGTTCTAGGACTGTTCTACAGACAGAGGATGTATTAATGAAGGGACTGGCAATGTATCTTGTGGCCTTGCTAAGCCTTGTCTCCCCAGGAACTAAGATTGCTGAGAACTTGCCTCACATCAAGATGAAGAAAAGACCTCCATTTGGGTATTAAAGTGCTGTGCTTAAACTTGATGTAACTCTGGGGTAGATTCAATTGTGATCGAGGGGTGGGGAACTTTTGACCTTTTTGTGCTCTGTGATTGAACAAATGAAGGTACTTTACTTATGTTTGGAAACTAATCTCCATTTGAGAAGAGGGGTTTTGTGGTGGACTAAATGAAGGTACAGCCTAGGGGTGGAGTAGTATTTAGAACAGGGACTTTGTAATTGATTGAATGATTGGAAGGTCCTGGGGTGGGGTAGTCCTTGGAGATTATTTAATCACATTTAGTAAATGCTGTATTTGGAATGATGTCATGTTTTGATCTTCTCTGTTCTTGGTTGGTCACTGAATAAAATGGAGAGCACCTATGCTGGTATTTTGAACCTTGGGAAGTTGCCTTTGCTTGGCATTACATTACATATGATGATATACTTGGAGAATCCTAGAGAATCAAGTAAGATACTACTCAAAATTATAACCAGTTATAGCAAAGTTACAAGATAAAAAATAAACCCACATAAATCATCTGCATTTTTACATGTTACTAATAAAGCCCTACAGCAAGTTATAGAAAGAAAAATTCCATTTAAAATTACTGTAGGCATTATAAAATATTTGGGAGTCTACCTGCCAAAACAAACCTAGGAACTATAGTAAACACAATTACAAATCACTTTTCACACAAGTAAAGTCACATCTAAATAATTAGAAAAACATCAGCTGCTCATTGATCTAATATAATAAAAATTACAAGTCTACCTAAATTAATTTACTTATTCTGTATCATACCAATCAAAGTAACAAAAATTATTTGTAGAGCTAGAAAAAATAATATCAAAATTTATCTGGAAGAACAACAGGTCCAGAATATCAAGGGAATTAATGAAAAGAAATGTTAGGGAAGGTGGCCTAGCCATACCAGATCTTAAATTGTATTAAAAAGCAGCAATCATCAAAACCATTTGGTTCTGGCTAAGAAATAAAAGGGTAGATCAGTGGAATAGGTTAGGTACACAAGACACAGTAGCCAATGATTATAGCAATCTACTGTTTAATAAACCCAAAGGCCCCAACTTCTGTGATAAGAACTCACTGTTTGACAAAAACTGCTGGGAAAACTGGAAAATAGTATGGCAGAAACTGGGCATAGACCAACGTCTGACATCATAGACCAGAATAAAGTCCAAATGGTTACATGATCCAGGTATAAAGGCTGATACTATAAACAAATTAGGTGAACCAGGAATAGCTTATCTGTCAGATTTATGGAGAATGGAGGAATTTATGACCAAACAAGAGATAGAGAACATTATGAAATTCAAAATGGATAATTTTGATTATATTATCTTGAAAAGTTTTTGCACAAAGTCAATATAACCAAGATTACAAGGGTAACCAAAAACTGGGAAAGAATTTTACAACCAGTGTTTCTGATAAAGGGCTTATTTCTAAAATATGTAGAGAACTGAGTTAAATTTACAAGAATACAAGTCATTCCCCAATTGATAAATGGTCAAAGCATATGAACAGGCAGTTATCAGAGGAAGAAACTAAATTTATCTATAGTCATATGAAAAAATGATATAAATCACTAATGATTAGAGAGATACAAATCAAAATAACCCTGAGGTACCAAATCACACCTATCAAATTGGCTAACACGGTAAAACAAGAAAATGGTAAATGTTGGAGAGGATCTGGGAATGTTGGAACCCTAATTCATTGTTGGTAGATCTGTGAGCTGAGCCAACCATTCTGGAGAGCAATTTGGAACTATGCCCAAAGGGCTATAAAAATGTGCATACTCTTTGACCCAGCAATACCACTTCTAGGGCTATATCACAGAGATCATAAAAATGAAAAAAAGACCCATGTATACAAAAATATTTATAGCAGCTCTTTTTATAGTGACCAAGACGTGGAAATTAAGGGGATGCCAGTCAACTAAGGAATGGCTAAAGAAGTTGTGATCTATGAATGTAATGGAACACTATTGTGGTATAAGAAATGATGATCAGGTGGACTTCAAAGAAACCTGGAAAGACTTATATGAACTAATGCTGAGAGGGAGGAGCAGAACCAGGAGAACATTGTACACAGTAACAGCCACAGTATGCGAGGATTGATTTTGACAGCCTTAGCCCTTCTCAGCAATTCAAGGACCTAAACAATTCCAAAGGAGACATGATGGAAAATGGCAGCCACATACAGAGAAAGAACTATGGAGTTGGAATGGAAAATGAAGCATTTTTGGTTTTGTTTTTGTTTTCTTTTTGGTTTTGTTTAACTTGTTTTGTTTTATTTTTCCTTTCTCATGTTTTTCCCCCCCTTTCACTATAATTCTTCTATGCAGTGGGACTAATGTGAAAATGTGTCTAATAGGAATGTGTGGGTAGAGCCCATATCAGATTGCAAGCCATTTTAGGGAAGGAGTGGGGGAGGGGAAGAAAATTTTAAACTTATGGAAGTGAATGTTGAAGACTAAAAATAAATAATTAAAATCTTATCATCTTCATTTTATAGATGAGAAAACTAAATAGAGAATTTAGATGACTTGCCCAAGGTTATACTTCTAGTATGTCAGAGACAGAATTTGAAACCATTTCCTGGGTCAAAATCATATACTCTTTTTACTGCAGCACAATGTTTTTCTTTATTAATTCAACAAATGTATATTAAGCACCTCCTGAAGTAGGCTCTGGGGGGTGATGCAACATTTAAAACATAGTCCCTACCACATGGAGTTTAAATTGATGGCAGACAAGACACCCACAGAGATACAATACAAACACAAAACAGATACAATAAAAAGCAAAAATTGAATTAATGTTTCAAAACGTAAGAACTACATGATATTGAGAGAGGAAAGAGAGAAAAAGGAAATGTTTTGGGAAGGAGGTAACCTGTTGGAAGGGTATTTAAAGATAGATAGGAAGTTGCTAGGGAAAAGGGGATGAGAGAAGGTATTTGACACTGGGGAAACCATGTGAGAGAAGTAAAAAATGTATTGTGATGATACATTAGTTTCAAATACTAGAAGAGGAAGAGGAAGAAGTGAATGACAAATGCCTGTTCTGTTTCTGTTCTCAAGACTCAAAACACTCCCATTTCCTTTTATCCAATTTAAATTACATGGGTGCTATTGGCTTTTGATCCCCGATGTAATTCTCCTCCATGGCAGCTAGGTGGCTCAGTGGGTAAAGCACTAGCCTTGAAATCAGGAGGATTCATATTCCTGAGTTTATATTCAGCCCTTGACACTTAATAGCTGTGTAACCCTGGGCAGATCATTTAATCCTGTTTGTCTCAGTTACTCATCTTTAGAAAGAAAGAAATGGCAAACTGCTCCACTATCTTTCCCAAGAAAATCCCAGATGAAATCCCATGAAGAGAAAGGAAGGGTCAGACACAACTGAAAAATGACTAAACAAGAGCAGAAACACAGGCATTGACCTGTATCCCCATTAGACTTTTGTTTGTTTGAATTTGTTCTATAATATGTCCATTCCTGTCAAATGGTAGAACTTTCCAGTGTGGTGACAGATCAGGAAGTTATGAGAATTTCCAGGGAGAATTTGACTGCCATATCCCATGTTCTGCTTCTAATTTTACTGGAGATTTGTGATGAAATAGAACACAGTTGACTTTTATTTTGACTCTAGTAACCATAGCTTCTTAAATAATCACCCCCAGTATAATTCTCCTGCAGAACTTTTTTTTTTTTTTTCCAGGAATAAGCCCAGGCCTCTTAGCTACAATGTACCAGACACAGCTGGTTTCACCCCATAGATCACTTCAAGGAAGTACAAACCACTTAACAAGTTGATTCACCTCAGCTGGGCTCTCTTTGACCCTATGGCCATTCCTAATGATTGAATGGTCCATCATCTGGCTCAGAGCAGCCCTTCATAATTAACAAGTTCCACTTCAATACATCATTCCTGATGTTGCACTCTGTGGGGGTATAGGCTCTGTTGGTTCTCCAGGGTCATTATCATTTGTTAGAGCTTAGCACAAAACTATCAGGACCTTACCATGCCCTGCTAGAACTGAATCAGCTGCCAGTTATTTATTGACAGAACCCAGGACTCAAGTAGTCTCCTCAACAGAACTGATAAGGTCAGAGTGACTCATAGGTAATAATGAAAATAATCCAAACAGGCATGCTCCATGAGGGTTTAACATCTGTCTGTATTTCTTCTATCATTCCCAATTTATTCATTTCAGATTTAAGTTCTTGGTAGTCAAAGAATGTGAACTCTCACTTTTCTCATCTGTAAAGAATAGAACTAAGGGTTGGATTAGATGACCTCTGACATCCCTTTTAGCTCCAGTTCTATGATCCTGCAGTTGGACTTGGATCTTTTGTTAATAGCTCTCATTGGGGGGGGGGGGGGGGAGGATTGCTTGAGATTCAAGAAATAATTCACTGTGCCTGAGAGTTTTCTTTGGTATTTGTTCTATAAATGATAACAGAATCATTTCCCTAATTTCACAACAGATCCTATGCAGTGAGTTACTCTACTAATCAAAATTAATATAGACATAAATGCAGAAAGTAGAACCAAGATAGTGGATTAGAGGCAGCAAGCCAGCCAGATTTTCTCAACATCCCCCTGCAAACAACTATAATTAATGCCTCAAACCTAATTTGGGAATAGTGGAGCCAACAGAATGTCAGAGTAAGACAACTTAGGGGGACTGTGACACCAGGGTGAAGGTTGGCACTGAGCATAGCAGCAGTAGCAGTGGCAGCACCAGTGGGCTGCAGCAATAGTGACAACAACAGTGTCAGCAGCAGTGGCTCCTGGAACTCTCAACTCAGAAATGGTATGGGGTTGGACAACTGGTCAAAAAGAGACTAAAGGGGACTCTTCGCTGCTACTGGGTGCTGTTAGCACTGACTGGAAACTCTTTAGATCCAAAGCAGTTCTGAGTCAAAGTTCCAAGGTAGAGAGGAATACTGGTGGTCAATCACAAGGCAGCAGGGTCCTCGTCATAGTTCCTAGCACTAGTGAGAGCAATGACTACAACTTTCCCTAGATCATTACCTTGGAAGCATTGAAAATTTGCAGAACTAGCTCTGAAAACAGCTGTATGAAAGAGTTGTGACATGATTGTGATGGAGTACTCTTTTTTTTTTTTTAAAGCAATTGGGGTTAAGTAACTTGCTCAAGGTTACACGGCCAGTTATTATTTCTGGGTGTGGTGCTGAGTATCTGAGCCCGGATTTGATCCAGGTCATCCCGACACTGGAGCCGATGCTCTTACACGCTGAGCCACCTGGCCGCCCCGTGATGGAGTACTCTTACACTATAAGAAATGATGATGGGGATGGTTTCAGAAAAAAACATGGGAAGACATACATAAACTGATGAAAAGTGAAATGAAGAGAACCAGAAAAGCATTGAAAACAGTAATAGCAATGGTGAAGAAAATTCCAAAGAACTTAAGGTAAAAAAAAATGCTATGTACTTTCAGAGGGAGAACTAATGAACTGAGTGTAAGTATAGTTTTCTAATTTTTATATATTTTCTTGCTTTTTTGTTCAATATAGTGAATATTTATCATATTGGTTTATATGTCACTGAGGTAATCTGCTTTCAGCATCTGATGCATTGTTTTGCCAACTGTTTGGAGATTAAAGGGGACCCAGGTTCTGTCTCTTCATTCTTAAGGGATCAACTCATATTTAATCAAGGGTATGGGAAAGGAAGAGAAGAGGAAATATGTCTTTCAGCTTCAGTGTAGCAACAAATACGTTTTGCATATTTTAACGTGTATAATTGACATTGTAGACAGAAGAAGGATGGGATGGAAGGAGAAAAATTTTAATTGAATGTTAAAAATAAGTAAATAATAACTTAAAAAAAGACATGAATGTAAAGAAATGAAGATTTCAACAACGGAAGTGACAGGCATGAACTACCCCCCCTCCCCTTCCTCCCCAGAACTCACATAAGTATTTGAATGAACTTCTCTAAGGCCCTTGTCCGAAGCTTGTATTATTGTTAATTCTAATGATACGTATTCAGACATCATAATATCTCCTACTAGACAATAAGCTCCATAAATGCAGGAATGGAAAAAGAAAGAGAGAAGAAAACACTAATTAACAATCATGAAACAATGGACAGGACACTGTCACTGGAATCAGATGATCTTAGTTCAAATCTAGACTGCCATTTTTAGTATCTCTTCAATATTACATAAGTCACTTTACATTTTGGGGGTAATGGGATACCTGGGGCTCTGGCCCCGGAGGGCCTGAGTTCAAATCCCACCTCAGACACTTACTAACTGTGTAACCCTGGTTGCTTAACCCCAATTGTCTCCAAAGCAAAATAAAGAAAAACACATTTCATGTGTTCAGTTTCCTCACATCTATTGTAGAAGTTGACTAGATGAACTCTGATCTCCCCTCTACTTCCTGATCTGTGAATGTACAATCTCTCAAATCACTATATGGTTGACCATTGATGTGAATAGGAACACAACCTAGTAGTGGAGTGAAAGATTTCTTGTTAAGAAGGAAAAATGGCTTCAAGTTCAGTTCCTGATGCATTATGATTCTATGACCCTTGACAAGTTACTTATCTCCTTAATGCCTCATGAAGGGGGCATTATATACTACAGGAAGAATTCAGAGCCCAATATGTTGAGGGTGTTTCCTACATCAATGACATTAGGTATCAATTCTCAAAAAAAAACATTATGATATAATGAAGCTCTCTTTCAAAAAAGGCTTTGCCTTCGTAGTACAACTGAAGAAGCAGTATTTCTGGGTCAAAGAGAATGCATATTTTTAATGCCCTTTGGGCATAGTTCCAAATTGCTCTCCAGAATGGTTGGCTCAGCTCACAGGTCTACCAACAATGAGTTAGGGTTCCAACATTCCCAGATCCTCTCCAATATGGACCATTTTCTTGTTTTGCCATGTCAGCCAATTTAATGCGTGTGATGTGGTACCTCAGGGTTATTTTGATTTGTATCTCTATCGAGAAGATATTACCTGAAAGATGCAGGTCACGTTGGCCTCCTTACATTTCCTCATACTCTTTTTCCTGTTTCTTTACTTGGTCCTATGTTGCCCCTTATGCCTTTTTTGTTCCTGTTTCTTAAATATCCTAGTTTCCTTTAAGAGTTAGCCCAAGGGGACCATCTAAATAATCCTTTTACTGATCCCTCAAGCTTCTAATATCTTCTTCCCCTAATAATATTTTCTTATAAAAATATACCTATATTCTATACATTTCCCCCAAATGAATTTAAGATCCTTTTTGGAAGGCGACATTTCTTTTTTGTCTGTGTATCCCTATCTTCTAGCGCATTATGGCACAGAGCAGGCAGTTTGTGTAAATTTTTAAAGTTTTAGAATTTCAGGAATTGGGTATGTTTACACTTAGACCTTATGCTTATACACTACAATTTGTTCTTTAGACCTTTCTGTGAACCATACTTTCCATGGAATTTTCCTGGCAAAGACACTGGATTTGTTTCCAATTTCCTTTTTCAGCAGATTAATGCAAACAGGCTAAATATTTTGCCCAGGTTTCATGCAGCTAGTTTCTGAGACCAGATTTGAACTCAGGACTTCCTGACTCCAGGCCCAGCAATCTATATACTGAACTGACTAGGTGCCTGACTAGCACTAAAATTATAATGCCATTAATAATCTAGAAAGAACTACAATTTAAAAGTTTTTATTTCCTCATTTCTAGGTCTCCAAAGTTTGGAAACATGTTCATATTTTTGTGGCATTTATTTGAGTTAAGTAGAACTCTGTAGGGTTTTAATTACTGACAGATATTACATATCACAAAATAAAAGAGCTTTTGAGTGAAGTTGAAGCAATATGGGAATATTATCTTCCATTAATATAATAATCACCTGCACATGTGTATTTTTTTTTTTTACTTTCCAGCCTTATAGCTCTTAAGGGAAGATCACAAGAAAAAAAAGAAAACGTAAACCTTTTTTTTTCCTTATCTCTCTCAAATTCTCTGCTCAAATGGTGCTGACACTTATTCTGACAGACAAAGAAGTGAGTCTATAAAATGTTAGCAATTATTATTCTGTTTCTGGAATAATGACCAGGAGCATGTAAGATCTCTCTCAAAGAACTTATGTGTCTCAGAATTTGAGCAAATGTAACATACACACACATGTGCACATGCATATACATATGTGTATATATGTATGCACATATACACACATACACTCTTATATAGTTTATTCCAAGAACAGGTATGAGTGCGTGTGTGTGATTAATTGTGTGTGTTAATGTATATGTGTATATGTGTATGTTTTAGGGTATCGGGGGTGGGGTGGGAATTAGTCTTAAATTCTTACTCCTGCATAACCCGGTTAAGACCTATTAATCTATATTATCTCAGTCTTTGACACCTTCCCCTGCCTCTCATGTCCCTGAATTGGGCTCAATTGGGGTCAATGGATCCACCTGGAAATAACCTCTTAGTAAAACAGCATATTCAATCATTTATTGATGACTTGCTTTCAATAATCCATTATTTAATTAAAACATAACGATTTGTTTTAAAGTTCTTAACTGGTTCTCTTATGAGTGGATAGAGATCTCAAGACTCCCAGGAGAGTTGAGCTACTTGGAAGGAAAGTGAGTCATAGCTTAAATTGGATAGAACATGATGGAATTTAGCTGATTGTGGCAGAAGTTGCATAGTCATTCTCTAACTGTTCAAGCCTGAGTCAAGTTGCAGGAGTTCTATCTTCAGAATGTCACTAATTCATATTTCTCATTTATACTGGAAAACTAAGGTCCCCAGAAAAGTGTAGGGTGTGTTATGGGGCCAGAATGGTTCCTCTTTATCAAGCAGCATTGACAGTCTCCCTGCACTTTGGACTCAATAAAAATTTAGAAAAAAAAAAACAACCGCAACATCAAAAAACAAAACAACACCTGAGTAGCAACAGCATCAAAGACAAAAGACTTGTCGATTCATATTTCTCATGCTCATAAAAGAAAATATTTTGTTACAAGATTCCTGTTGATAGTCATTCAATTCCATTACAGATTCATCTCAACGCTTCCATTTGAATATATCAAGATCAATCTTAAAATCATCATTTTACACACGGGATTTGCCTTTTCAATAGTACTCTGAAAATGAGTATTCCTTTAAAGCCTGTTAGAAATACTTATAAATGTAAGAGATGTAAATATGAGTTATTTAAATGTGGCTGGTTGGGAGGCATGGACAGATATTTCTGTAATCTTGCACAACACTTTTGAAGGCAGACTTTAACTCTTCCTTCAAGGCACACAAGAGAAGGGGCCATGAGGTTCTTGGCTTTGTTCTCTTCCAAGATGTTGGGGAGGGTGGGTGGGGGGAGGAAGGTGAGTTCCTCATACTATATTAATCTATCTGACCTTATAAATATGATCATTATAGAAACATTTTTTTAAATTAAAAAGTAACAAAGGTACTACCTTTCTTAGTTGCTATCACTGAAAAGGAAAGGGGAACCCCAAGCTTCCACCCACAATTTTTATTTCTTCCCAGTGAATTTTAGTTATAAAATAAGTGAAGACTTTTATCCAACCAGTTACCAAATCAGAAAAATATTAGAAAATAAAGAGTGGGGGCAGCTAGGTGGCACAATGACTAGAGCACCGGCCCTGGAGTTAGGAAGACCTGAGTTCAAATCTGACCTCAGACACTTGTTCACACTTACTAGCTGTGTGACCTTAGACAAGTCAATTAACTCCAATTGCCTTGCCTTCCCCCCTCTAGAAGAGAGAGACAGGGACAGGGAGAGAAGGAAACCAATTCCAAGGAAAAAATTATACAGCTAACTTCCAAACCTAGAATGAAGAATAGTGGCAATAAAATCCAGGTATGGAAAACTGCCTTTCTCAGAAACCAAAGGTAGCAGATGTTTATTAAATACCTACAATATAAGATATGATGACTACCCTCTAGGAGAGAAATATTTCCCAAATCACTACATTAAATCATTCAGACTTCAGGGTGAAGATGTGACTGCTTAGCCATCTCCAGAAGCTTTCACACTTTTCTTATTTTATGGAGCAAGGCAATCTCCACACCCTTGCAGCACAAATAAACACAAACTCTCTTAGGGTTTCACAGGTGGGTCACTTCCTGAAAGGAAGGTGAGATTGATGCCTGTTATTGGACATAATGAAAATAATCTCCCCCTTTGAGCCCCAGAATAGATAGACTATATAACCCAAAACAGATCTCCATCCATCCAGAAAACTATTGTCTCTCTTCCACCACCAAGCTGAAATGACGACCTTAGGTGACATGTCATAAAGACTTATCTGTGAACAAGACATAGTTGAAAAGATTCACTGACCCACTACTGACCCACCTGCTTCCTCTAACCAACTCAACACAGTGTTCCTACTAAATGATGGAACTGTTGCTGTTTACGTCATCCATAACTATCTCTCTGAGAGTCTTCCTGATTCTTGACTATCCTCTTCTGTCCTGTTCTCCTTCCTAGGGTCATGACCCATGGTTGCTCCCTATAAGACATCAGCCAGCTTCCTTTTCCCTTGTCAGCTGTTAGTTGGTCATTTTACCCCACCTGCTGGCTCAAATCTACTTAGGTAGCAAGCTTCCAAGACCTGAGGCAAATCGCAACAGGCTATCTCCAGACTGAGAAAAGAATGAAAGCTTTAAATGCATTAAAAAGGCATGTGGCCCAAAAGATACTACATGCATTACTATTCATAAACAGCAAAAAAAAAAAAGCATTCTGGAGCCTTGTATTTTGGGCTGTAGTCACTACTGCTGATTCCTTAAGACAAACTATTCAGGATTGTCTCTAGTGGATACATGCTACTTAATGGGAAATAACAAAGATTAATCCACCCAGTTGAATTAAATAAACAGAAACAGTCTCTATCCCATTTATAGTTTTAAATTCAAACTTTCAGGAAAGGTCACCTGCAAGCAGAGGGTTATTTTTCAAGTGATAAATCTGACTCTGTTCACATGAATTGCTATTCAATCACAGGAATTCTGGATGCCCAGCAAGAGAAAAGGTTTTAAGAATGTTAGGAATTGTTTAATGCTGATACATTTTAGCAAAACAAGAAGTGATGATAACTCATGAGAATGGAGAGTGTCATCCAGTTCCCAGAAAACATTTAATAGTAGGATAAGAAAACTTATTTACATTATAATGGACTAGACTACAGTTTCAGTCCAATCTGCTAACACCTTTAATGTTGAAAAGATACTCCAATAGATATGTAATTACAGGATAACCAAATGCTAACAGGCTCACCCTGCTGCCTCAGGGCCACCTGGATTTCCTTTCATCTCTCTGAAATCATAAAAAGTGTATTCATCCCAAAACCTAGTTAGACAATCTGAATTTAGCCAGGTTGACCTTGGGGATGGATTCTTACACTCATCCTAAAAATAAGGAAGGAAAGAAGGAAGGGAAAGGGGGAAGAAGGGAGGAAGACTGAGAGTGGGGAGGAAGGAAGAAAGGGAGGGAGGGGGAAAGGAGAACAAGGAGAGAAAGAGCTAGATCCACTAAAATAATGCATACTTATGGAGAGCTTTAAAGTTTTCAAAGCATTTACACACAGTATCCCTCTGAGTGTCCAGGTTCTCCTGATGTCCTGGATAGTTTACTAAATGTAGATATCATAAAGTTTCTTGTATATGCCTTATTCTCTTTGCTTAGACCATAACAATCTTAGTGTTCAAACCATCATCTTTTACTTGAAGTATTCAATAGGCTCCGAATTGATTTCCCTACCTCAAAATTCTACCCATGCTAATCCATTGTCCACTCAACTGCCAAGATGATTTTGTTTTGAAAAAGTGAGTATTACCATGTTGCCACCAGCTCATTGAGTGCCAGGGGACCTCCATCAGTTCTGGGATCATATAAAAATTCTTGTTTAACGTTTAAAATCTTTCACAATTTGGCCCCTTCCTACCTTTCTACTTTTCTCACACTTTACTCCCCTCCTCCATACTCAGATCTACTTGAAGTTTTCTCAAACAGGACACTCCATCTCCATTCCTGATGGTTTTGCCCTAACTGCCCACTATACTTGGGATCCTCTGCCTGCTCTCCTTCCCTTGTAGTTTCTAGAGCTCCCTTAAAGACAGTTCAAATTCCACCTTCTTTAGAAGGTATTTCCCAGTTCTCCCATCTGCTAGTGATTTCCTATGGAATTGCTTTCCATTCACTCTCTGTAGACTAAAGATGCCACAAATGACCTAGTGTGAAGAGTAGGTGGTGCACAAAATGTGACAAGAGATACCCATGGAGACCTTCAGGAAAGGCCTATCAATGATATGGGACAGTGGTATTATGCTTCCATTCAGGATTAAGTATTTTAGTGATCCTGCCTAGTGACAGCACAGTCTGATCACCCTCTTCCTCTACAATTGGATCAATTAAAAAGGAATTCTACATAATGCCTTTCTTTTCCAGATATGAGAACGCTTTGTAAGTAACATTTCATACTTTCTTATGTTATGAATGGAGGGAAGAGATCCATGCCCCCACTTTACACACAAAGAGAATTATCTAATGTTTAAGGAATTCGTCTTAAGTGATATATGTGGTAGTGGAAAAGCCTAGACTAGATGTGGCAAACCTTCAGCCTAGAAGACACAGGTTCCCCACCCCTGGACCAGAATATGTCCTCATTTAAGGCTAGCAATCACATTGGAGACTCTGCTCCCTCTTCCAATCAGGCAACTTGTTTCTCAGCTTTCTCTGACCTCCCTAAACAGTTCTCTTGATCATCTTTTTTTCCCCCTTTTTGGAGGGGGGGAAGGTAGGGCAATTGGGGTTAAGTGACTTGCCCAAGGTCACACAGCTAGTTTTTTTGTGTTGCCTATTTGAGGTAGGATTTGAACTCAGGTCCTCCTGACTCCAGGTCCACTGCTCTATTCACTGTGCAACCTAGCTGCCCCTTGATCATCTTAACAGCTCCATCCAAAACATAAGAAATGCTACAATTTCCCCTATCAAATTAAATTAAATATTCTATTGAAAAGGGCTTTTAACATGTCAGAGATAAAGTATCTTTCCTACATGCCTTCAGAAATGCAAAGTAATTTTAATCTATACAAATGTCAGGTGCTTTTCTGATATTTTTAAATGTCTTGTGACAGTCTTTTGTCATTCTATCATTTGAAGAGGCACATTGACCACTTTTAAAGTAAGAGATAAAATGCCAAATTTTGCTGTCGCTATAGGGGGAAAAATCTTTTGAGAATGTTCTATCTATAGAACTTACATTGAAAATGTTCTAATACGGGAAGCAAAAATCAGAGAGACATCCATTCAGGGCCATCAATATTCAATATCTATTGAGTGCCCTCTGTGTGTCAAGCCCTATACTTGATGCTATAATAACTTGTGTTTGAATTTTAGAAGCAGTGCTATTAAAAGCTAGATATTTTTTTTTCCTTTTTAGTCAATGGTGTTGAATTCTCCAGAGCTCATTTTAAATCACATATTTATTCCAGATTTTTTTGTCTTTTTTATTGACTGAATTTGTTTTCTGACTATTCAATCCTCATGAGATATTTCAGTTTTTATCTCATATATGCATATGCATATATACATACACCCATACTCATTGTATGTATAAGTATATTTGATATATGCATAGAGAATATTATATATTTATGTATAGGTTTATATATGTATATGTGTATATATATTAAAATATGCAGGAAAAGTTCCTTAACATAAAATTCAACAAGCATTTCTTAAAAACCTGCTACATATTGGGAATATGAAGAGGAATAAAAGTCCTTGCTATCTTAAGGAACTTAAGTTCTTAAGAAATGAATAAGGAATTTAAGGAATGAATGAATCAATTATTATATAAAAAGATATATATATACATACAGACACACACTCATATATACATACACTCACTCATATATATACATATGTATACATACACACATATATACATACATATATATACATATATATGTAGTATAGAGCAAATGAGCCAATCACTGTATTACATTTTGAGACTACAAGTACAAGGCAGTGTCTATTTTCAAGTAGCTAAGATACTAAAGGGAAAGACATGTAAGAAACATGTGCTCAGAGAGGAGTGTTTTGGAAAGGGAAATCAGAGAGAATGATGATTGTAGCCATAGCATAAACGATTGACATATTGTTCAGTACAATGGGGAATGGTCATGGTGGTGGTACTCATTCACTCATGTGGCATGGAATGCCCAGGAAGTGATATGATAGGCATAAGGCCATGAGAAGATAAGGTGAGAACTTCTAAAGCAGAGCCCGGGATCACAAGTGAGTGAGCTTTAATTATCATACAAAAAAGAGGCTAAAGGCAGTTTGACATGGAAAAAATGGGAAATAGGCACCATTTCCATAGATGTAGTAGGATTTTGCTGAGGATTCCCAAATTATGTAAGAGAGAGGCACTGATGTGGGAATCAATCAAAAATGTGCTTCTGGAAGGAGACATCCTGTATTGCCCTGCCAAGTGTATGGGAGCAACCTCTTTGGTTTTGAAGCATGAAGAAGCTAAGATGCTTTTAATGTACCAATTAAAGCAAGGAAGAAAATATGCATAGGGTAAGATTTCATGACCAACAAGGGATAGAGATGATTACAGAAGATAAAATGCACACTTTTTATTACATAAAGTTAAATGTCTAAAATTAGAAGGTGAGTAGAAAACTGCAGAAAAAAATAACTCTAAAGTAATTTTCACTGATAAATATTTCCTATTCAAGATATATAAGGAGCTGTTTCAAATATATAAGAACAAGAGCCATTCCCAGTAAATAAATGATAAAAGGATATGAGCAGACACTTTTTTTTCCAAAGGAAGACATCTAAACTATCACTGACCATTTGAACATATGTTCCAAATTAATAATTATTAGAGAAATGCAGATAAAAGATTAAACTATGAATTTCTACTTTAAACCCATTATATGAGTAAATAAATAAATAAAAGAAGACAATTGCGGAAGACTTTGAGGAAACAGGCACACTGGTACTCTGCTGGTGAGTTGTCAGTTATGCAAGCAATTTGGAACTTTGTCACTACTCTTTCTTTGGTGTCAAAGACCTGGAAACCAAGAAGGGGCCTCTTCAGCTGGACAAATTATGGGATATAAATACAATGGAATATTATTTTGCTAGGAGAAATGACAGAAATATTTTTAAGAACTAATGGACAGGAAAGTGATCAGAATCAGTAGAATAATATAGAAAAAAGCAACATCATAAAGGAAAAGATCTTTGAAATATTTAAGAACTCTGATAGAGTAACCAACCGTAATTCTAGAATATTAAAAATGAAATATGCTACTTGACTCCTAACAAACAGGTGATGAACTAAATATGCTGAATAAGAAATACATTTTCAGGTACATTAAATAAGGGGATTTGTCTTATTTTGTTGTAAATACTTGCGAAAAAGATTTGGTTTTTTATTGTTTTCTTTTGGAATAGTTTCTAAGGGAGAAGGTGGCTAAGGATGGAGTAACAAAAACAGAAAGAGAGAAGGAAAGAAAGATTAGAAGGATGTTGAAGCGTATTTTAAAAAATATAATTTATATAGTGCTTTATTTTGCAAAAAACATCGTTCTGTCTGTCTGTATGTATATATAGCTCTATCCAGATCTATATCTCGATGTATCTTCTTGAGATCCTCATAACACCACAGCCTTGTGAGCTAGGTACTATTTTTGTCCTCATTTTGCAGATGAGGAAACGGAACTTTGGAGGTTAAGCAATCTGCCAACTTTCATGTAGTCAATAAGTGTCTCTGGCAGTATTCTAACTCGGGTCTCTTTTGCTCCAGCCCTAGCACTCTATCCATTGTGACAACTAATCAGAAAGAAAGCATAGACTAGCAGAATAGCACTGAAAGTTTCATGTTGAATTTATTATTTTGCTGCTTGCCCTTCATTTGCTAAGAGGACCAATGGCACCACAGGGTGATATCCTGACTTGTACATGAATTGGATTTAAGTGAGGCAAAGTTATTGTTCTCACTCTCTCTTTCAGAATCATTGGAGTTCTGTGACATGACAAAAGTCAAGACAACAGGCAATGATTTAGGATGCACTGGATGACCTTGGTGTCTTCAATGTCTGACCAAGCTCTAAGAGGTCCACAATGCCTGCTTCAGCCACCTTCATGGTCATTGGAACAAATTTTTCTCATCTATGAATTCTGTTGGGGAAGTCTTCACATGCTTAAAGTAGACATCCTTCTCACCCGCAATGGCTTTGAGGTCTGTTGTCTATACTAAACCTGGTTTAGCCTGTATACCAAGACAGTTTTACTGGGATATAGCGACTGTGCATACTACAGTTTCTTGGGAACACCCAGACATAATTTTATGTAGAATCCCTTTTTTTCTTTCTTTTCTACCATGCATTTTGAAATGCCCATTTTATTTGGTACTTAAGAATAAAAACTACCTTTAATAAAAAAGAGAAAATATTCAGTAGGTTTTTTGCAAAGCTCATACAACATTTGGGGCAGTAATAATTGTTCTGAAAATTTTTCATATATTGAAGCAAAATCTTTTTTCTTTTGTTTCATGAGTTAATCCTATGGTGCCAAGGTATGGATGTTATCATTTGTCTATATCATAGCCTTTCAAATGCTTCATTATAGGGATAGTGCTTTCCCTCTTTCTCTATTTCTTCAGATTTCCTCTCCTCCAGGCTGAATGCTGTAGACCTATTTTTTTCAAGCATTCTTTGGGAAGGAGTTAAAGTAAAAGGATAAGAAATGTTGGTGATTTTTTCCCCTAAGTGGCACTATTTATGCCTTATTTGGTGTGGGGAACTTCTACAGAGGGAATTATGTCTACAGATCCACACTGGGAATTTGTAGTCTTAGAGTCATGCCTGCGACACTGAAAGGTTAATTGACTTGTACACAGTCACATTGCAAGTATGTGTGGAAAAGCAGGACTCAAACCCAAGCCTTCCTTACTCTGGTCCAGCTCTTTATCTACTGTACTAGGCTGCCTTGATGTCAGGTCACTAAATATCTGACAAAAAAAAAAAATTATATGACTTCAGAAAAACAAATTGAAAGAACATAGTTCAGGAGGTTTGGAGGTGAATGGAAATAAGTAGCATTCTCAGGATAAGGTTTTGGACTTTGGAGGAGCAGAATTAATGTACATGATCCTCAGTTCCTTATTCTCAGTCATTATCCATTTCTCTAGGCCATAATCTAGTTCTACAGGCAAGTTGGTTGACTGAAGCAGTGAATACAGAAGACCAGGAATTAGTCAGTTGGTGAAAAATATTTATTAGATGGCTACCATACTCTAGGCTGTCTACTAGATTGGGGACCGATAATGAAGTTTAGATTCATGATGAAGATCCCTATGGTTTCTTCCTTCAAAAGGGGAGTTCCTCCCTATATCCTCGATGTGCAGAAATACCCCCACCAGTCATGTTCACTTATAACCTGACTCAGTTCCTAACTCTCCGTGTGAGCAGCAACTCTCCTCCTAACACCGCCCTCCCTCCCCCCTCCCCCCTCCCCCCCCTCCCTCCCACCCGGCTTCAGTTCCCTGGTATGTGTTGTTTTTCCCTACTAGACTGCAAGCACCTGGGTTGTCTTTTGTTTTCACCTTGTATCTGGCTTTCAGTGCTCAGCACAATGCCTGAAACATAGTAAGCACTTAAGAAATGCTTTCTTTAGCTATCATCTATATATTTTTTACTTCCCTAAGAGCTCTTTTCAAGCAACGCAGGAGGAAAACATTCCATGAACTCAAAAGCAACATGAGGAAAGTTGGAGGGAAAACAGCTCATCTTCAACTCAACTCAGTTTTATGGATGTGCCGTCTAATTCTAGGAAGGATGGGAACCCAAAATGCTCTAAGTCAAACTCTGTGGGGGACTTTGAGGGAGGCAATGATATGAAGGGTCTGAAAGAGAAGAATGTAGCACTTTTAATTAACTCATTTTCTCACCAAGTTCTGATAGTTTTATAAGCTTTCAAACTGTTTATATTCTATTTACTAGCTTTGCCACTTTGATATGAAGGGGGAAAAGAATCACCTTCTAGTTTATTATACCTCAGAAAGATCCAGAAATCACTTTGGATTCAGACTGATCATTGCTTGGGAAGACAGTCTTTCCAAGTGTCTCATTTTTTTTTTTTCAGTATCCTTATCCGTTTTATATTTTGAAATCAAGCTTCAATTTTTAAAATACTTGTCCTTTCTAATAGATATCTGAAGTATTCTGTCTTATAGGGTTTTGAAATTTTAAGATATGGTTTTGCTTTTTCTTCAAATTGGGCTCTATTCTGCATCAAAACTTTCATTTTTGTCAGTCACCAAAAATGTATAACATGCTTTCTGTGTGCCAGGTATTTTATATTTTACTAAGCTTCCTTTGAAGCATTATGTACATTGACTTTGACAGAGGGGTTACTAAAAGATATGATACAATGGAAACTAAAAAAAAAACACATTAGACTAGTAGCAAAAATACTGATATCTGAGTACAAATTCTATTTAAAGTTTAAATTATCTTGGACAAATCATTCAAGTCCTGTCCAGACTAATTGCAACTTGCCCGTGCCTGTTTGAGGGTTTTTTAAATGAAAACCATCACTGGATTTAGTCTTGTTGGGGCAGAGTACTGGGGATCATTCCATCTTTTGTTCTCAATACTATACTTCAGTTAATGCAGCTGAGATTATAGTAGCTTTGGGGGGTTAGCACATCACATTGTTGGCTCTTATTAAACTTGTGGTCAGCAAAAATCCTTAAATCTTACTTTTCCTATATGAACTGTTGGTAAGCCAAATCCCCCTCATTCTGTATTTGCGAAATTGATTGCTTTAACTTAAGTACAAGACTTAACAGTTATCCCTATCAGATTGCATCCTGTAAGATTTGGTTCATCATTCCAATATTTTCAGAACTTCTTGAATCTTGATTTGTCATTCAGCATATTAGTTCTCCTTCCCAGCTTTATACCATCTGCAAATTTAATAAGAATAGTTTCTTGTCTTGGCTTCTCAGAATCCCTAGCTTGCTTGAAGGCTCAATTCACAATCCACCTCACTTCTCCAATGGGAAATGTTTCTCGATTCTCTTATTTGTCTTTGTTCTCTCTGTTCTTCAATTGTCATACCTACATTTAGCTATTTACATATTGCGTCCCTCCCAGCTCTAGTAGAATGTCATCTCCTTGAGGAGGAAGAATTTTTGTCTGTTTATTTTGTTTTGTTTTATTCTATAATCCTAGCACCTGGTAGCATGCCTTACACATATTAGAAGCTTAATAATTTTTGTTCTTGTTGGATCGGATGGAATCCTGCTGTCTAAATCAGTTATAAAAACTGTTACAAAGGACAAGGCAAATATAGAGTCTTGAGCCATGCCACTAGAGACTCCTTTGAAAGCTGACATGACTGTGATTTGGCAGTCCTGACATCATTACTTTAAAGACTGTTGAAAAAAAGTGCTGGCTTACCTGCCAATCCTCAGCTACTGACTGGGCATACCATACAGCTGTGCCAGTATTTTTCTAGCCTTCCAGAGAGAAGCATAAATGATATGGAGAAAGGCAGAAAATGGATAAGCCCATAAAATAACTGAGTTATGGTGGCTCCTGTCCAAAAAAGAGTTCTTCATCAAAATGCTGCCATTTGGAAGCCCAAGAGCTGAATTAGATTTAAAAGGGGGGAGGGGGGATGTAAAACTTCAAAGGCAGTCTGAAAAAAGAGAGAAGCTTGCTTTCATTTCTCAAAGCAAAAATTAAAGGGGAAAGAGAAGCAGGAAAAAAAAAATGGAGACTCACATCAGTTTCAGAGACATTAATAAACTGGTAGCAATGGAACTAAGAGTGTACTAGGCACTGTGGATAGGACAAAAACAATAGTCCCCAAGGCCTATAACTGGAGCTACATGGATAAGGATAACTCAAGGTGGATTATATAAAATGAAAGAAAAACTTTACTTCCTCATATGACATGGCTTCCCTTAACTTCTCTAAGTACGAAATTTTGGAGTATCTATTTACATTTTTCTTTATGCTAACAACATTTAATCAACATATTTCTGGTCCCTTTAGCAGGTGTTATTGATTTCAATATAATTCTACCAGAAATTATTAAATGAGGAATGACCTGAAATTTTAAATGTCTGGCCTCAGGGGGGAAGAAAATAGGAAAAACCTCTAGGCTTGACTTTGCTGAATATGAGATGGGGTCATAACAATGAAAACAAACGAGATGAAGAGTTCAGTAAAGGCCCTGGGGCTCTGCTCCAGCAGAAAAAGGTGGTGATTACTCCCAAAGGATTCCAATTTGGCTAGAAGATAATTAGAACAAGACAGGACACAAAACTCAAACTATTAGAAAGTTTGCAAAATGAACAAATAATATGAGCAAATAGTTCTCAAAAAAAGAATTTCAAAATATTAATAGCCATATGAAAGAATCTTGCAAATCATTAATAATAAGAGAAGTGTAGATCACAACAAACTCAGACCCAGCAACTTGGCAAATAGCAAACAACTGGAATTGGTAATGTTGGAGGGATTATGGAGAGACAGGGACACTAATCCACTGTTGGTGGAGCAGTAAATTAATATAGCCATTCCAAGAAGCAATTTGTATTTATATAACAAAAATGAAGAAAATGGCCATAGGCTTGGACCCAGAGATTCCACTGTTGGCATATCCTCCAAGGACAGTAAAGGCAACAGAAGACAAAACAAAAGGAGACAACAATACACAACAAGCCAATGAAGAGAAAAAGTAAAATAATATGAATTTTCATAGTGAGGTTAGTGGACACAGGAAAAAAATATTTAAGAATAACAGAAAAATCAAAACTGAATGGCTTGAAATTATATTATAATTCAAGGAAAGAGGTGCTAACATATATCCATGAAACCTACCATGGCCTCATCCACATGGAAGACCCAAGAGAGCTGCTTTTGTGAGCCTGAGGGACTAGATAAGGCATGGACATTCTGCATCCACATACCACATGGTTGCGAGCAGTCCTTTTCAATTGTCTGTATGACTGGAACTGCCTAAGTCTTAAAAATTACCTGACTCACTTAGCACATGCCTTGTCTTTGAGAAAAAAGGTGACTCATTAACACCATGCAGTAATGAGGGAGGGCCTTCCTTGTGAAGCCCTTCCTTGTGAGGTCCTTCCTCATGAGGCCATGTGGTTCTAATAAAATAGATGAAGGTCTTCAGCCTTTTCATTTATTCTTTATGTTTGTAGGTATAAGGAAGGACTAGACTAGAGTCCCTGACCTGGACCTGAAGGATCCAGGAGGATTCAGGATTCTGGGAATGCAGGCCAGGTGAGGCTTCCATACTAGCAGCCAATCCCTGAAGAATAAGGATATATGATACTCCAGTCAGAGAAACTTTGGATTTGAACTTTGTGGGACCAGTGCATTATAGGAACTGAACTAAATTGTGAGCCTAGTTTTCTTCCCCACACCAAAAGGCTGAGGTGGTCAATGGTGGGGTATGGTCCTACAATGTTGGGGAAAATGCTTGTACATTTGCTGTTGTTATATCTTCGAAGTAAAATATTCCTTTATAAAAACTAATCTGGTGTTAACAAAAATAATTGGGATGCTAGGCTCCTTCAAATAGTAGGAATATGGTATCTGGAGGCTTAAGGTAGGGACAGAGGAAAGAAACTCTCCAAACTCTTTGCAATACCAGAGAACCATGGGAGGAATAAATTTAACAGATGACCTAGAGAAAGTGAGGCCAGAATAAACCATGTCTTATAAAGACTAAGGACCAAAGAGGTGATTATAAAAGCTACCTCCCACTCCTTTGCAGAATTTGGGGTCAAGGAATGCAGACTATTTTATATAATCCAGAGCTTTAGGATGTTTTGGTTTGTTTTACTATTTTTTCCTCTTCTTTTTCAGCTTTATTATTTTTTTCCAATTTTTTGTTTTAATAAACTGTGACTTTTTAGGAAGGGTATCTAAGACGTATTTAAGGGTATCTAAGATATGAAGACAAACAATATTAATAAAATCTTTGAAAAAATCTGTAATAGTCCTGATAGTTGGCACTTATATAGAAGGCTTACAAAGCACTTTCCATAGGTTAAATTATTTAATTCTGACAACAAATTTGCGAGATACTATGATACTATTATTATCCTCACTTTATTGATTAAATACACACACACACACACATGTTATATGACTTGCCCAGGGCCACACAGTTAATAAGTGTGTGATATGAGGCAAGATTTGAACTCATATCTTCCTTACTCCAATTTTACTCTTTTTTAACTTTGAAGTCTGGTTGCTTTCCTTTTGATGGTGGGGTAGAAACAGGACTTCCACTGGGCTCTGCCTCTCACCTCCTCCAATTCATGTAAAAGGGGACTCTGAACAAACTTTAGAGCTACAGAACCCACAAAATAACACAGAGGAGCCAACCTTCTGCTGAGGACAGTCCAGCAGGCCTATAGAAATCAGTTAGGGCAGCACTCTGGGAGCTGACCCCAGCCCCACCAAGACTGAGGTTTTAGCCCCAGGGCAGTCCTGACCAGCCTCTGGATGGAGGGACTTCAGATCATCAGCATCTGTGGCTGTTTCCAGAATTATCAACACATAGATGAGAAGGACAAAGTGAGAGGTCAGTGCAGTGTGGATTTTGGGACCCAGTAGTTGGGAGTGCTTTGGCTTTTGCCCCCATGGTGGGAAGCCACTGAGGAGCCACAGCCACGCAGCCAAAGCCACATTGCAACTTCAGCCCTGGCCTGCAGACTGTAGGGGGACCAAGAGACCAGTCTGAGGGGTAATCGCTCTTATTTAACCTGCTTGGATCTGGATTGCAGTCGAGGGTGGAGGTCCTGAGGTGTGTGACCAACTTGCCAGAGCATGTGGAGGCTTCAGAGAGGACACCCATCTAATACCTCTGGCAGCTGAGAAAACCCCAGGGTTTGGAACGAAGCTCACCTGTCTGGTGGCAGAGTCCTACTGTGGCAAAAAGCCCAGGGGTCAAGTGATTGAATGGTGACATGAGCAGGCAAAGGAAGTGAAGCAAACAGAAGATTCAAACATTAGACTCTTATTTTGGAGACAAAAAGGATCAAAGCATGCAACAGGAGGAAGACAGTGAAGTCATAACTCCTCCACCAAAAGCATGCAAGGAAAATATGAGCTGGATACAGGCCATAGAGGACCTTAAGAAGCAAATAAGAGAAGTGGAGGAAAAATTGGGAAGAGAAATGAGAACGATGCAAGAAAGTTATGAAATGAGGGTCAACAGCCTGACTGAGTAAAATAACACCTTAAAAAATAGACTAGGGGGTGGCCAGGTGGCACAGTGAGTAAGAGTGCTGGCCTCAGAGTTGGGAGACCCTTGATCAGTTCCAGCTTCAGATACTTGGCACCTGTGCAAAAAATAACTAGCCTTGTAACCTTGAGCAAGTTATTTGACCCCAATTGCTTAAAAAAGATTTTATATATATATATATATTAATTCAAATGACAAAAGAGGCTCAAAAAGGCAGTGAGGAGAATAATGCCTTAAAAAGCTGAATTTGCCAGATGGAAAAAAAATCTCAATAGCTCACTGAGGAGAATCATTCCTTCAGAATTAGATAGGAGCAAATGTAAGCTAGTGAGTTTATGAAAAATCAAGAAGATGTTAAACAGATCCAAACAAATGAAAGAATAGAGGGCAATGTGAAATATCTCATGGGAAAAACCACTGACCTGGAAAATAGATACAGGAGAGATAATTTAGAAAGTATTGGACTAACTGAAAGCTATGATCAAAGAAAGAACCTAGAAATCATCCTTCAAGAAATTCTCAAGGAAAACTGCCCTAATGTTTTAGAACCAGAGGGCAAAATTGAGGTTGAAAAAATCCACCAATCACCTCCTGATAAAGTTCCCAAAAGGAAAACTCCTAGGAATATTATAGCCAAGTTCCAGAATTCCCAGATCAAGGAGAGAATATTACAAGCAGCCAGGAAGAAACAATTTGAATATTGTGGAAACACAATCAGGATAACTCAGGATCTGGTAGCTTCTACAAAGGAGCTGGGATTAAAACCAAGAATCACCTACCCAGCAAAACTGAGCATCATGTTACAGGGGAAAAATATGGTCATTCAGTGGAATAGAGGACTTTCAAGCATTCTTGATGAAAAAAACAGAATTGATTAGAAAATTTTACATTCAGATACAAGAAGCAAGAAAAGCATGAGAAGATAAACAGGGAAATGAAATCATAAGGAACTTATCAAAGTTGAACTATTTAAATTCCTACATGGAAAAATGATAATTGTAACTGATGAAACTTTTCTTAGTATGAAAATAGTTGAAGGGAATAGAAATATATATACATATATATATATACACATATATACACACACATATATATATAAACATACACATATATATATATGAGGGCATATGGGCATATGAATACCTATGTGAATGTATGTATATATGTTTACAGGTAAACATATATAGAGGGCACAGGCCCAATTTAATAGGAAGGGATAATACTTAAAAGATGAAATTAAGAGGTGAGAGAGGAATATAATGAGAGGAGGTGGGGAGATACAGAATGGAGTAAACCATCTCATATAAAAGGGAAAATGGTTACAATGGAGGGGAAGAACAAGAAGGCAAAAAGGCAAAACCTTATTCTCATTGAATACATACAAACAAAATAGGGTGTCTCACCCTACAGGAGAGTAGGGGAGATGGGGATAAGAAGGGGGATGATGGAAGGGAGGGCAGGCTGGGGGGGGGAGGGAAGTTGGAAGCACTCACTTTTGAAAAGGGACAGGATCAACATAAGAAATAGAACAGGTGGGCGGTGGGATAGGAGGAAGAGAAATATAATCAGCCTTTTACAATTTATCTACTATGGTAATGTTTTGCATAGCTACATATGTCCAACCTATGCTGAATTGCTTATCTTCCCAGTAAGGGTGGGTGACAAGGGAGGAAGGGAATGAATCTGAAATTCAAAGTTTTAAAATCAAATGTTTAAAAATATATACATATACTATTATTAATACTATTTTACATGTAATTGGGAAATAAGATATACAGGCATTGGGGCATAGAAATCCACCAAGCCCTACTGGAAAAGTTGAACGGGGTATGGGAGAAGATATGGGAGAGAGCAGATTCGAGGAGGGAGTATCCTGTGGGACCACTATTTTGGGGCACTAGCTAGGGGAAAAAAAGGAAAAAAAAAATTGTAACTCAAAATCTGGCAGAAATGAATGACGTAAACCAAAAGTTAATAAAGCATTTGGGGAAAATAAAAGAACCCTTTTCTTTTTTTTCTTTTTGTCCACCAAGCAATCCCAATGCTTCTCTGGTGACATCAAATAAGTCTAATTTTTCACCCATGTGTTAGATTTTCGTATATTTCGAGATAGTCTTCATGAATTCCTGCCTCCTCTCTCCCTGCCCCCAGCCCACACCCCATCCTCAATGACTTTAATTCTCCTGGATAAATATTCCCAGTCCTTTTACATTGTCTTCAAATATATTCACTTCAAAGTGACCTGCAGTTATCAAGGGTGTCATTTTCCACTAACTAATCAATATAGATTAGTCAACCTGGTATAGTAGAGTTGTCCTTAGAGCCAGAAAGATCTAGGATCAACTCTTGCTTCTGATGTATTCTGGATATGTGACACTGGGTAAGTGACTTATTATATTAGTACTCTAGGTACTGGAACATGGAGAAAAGGTGCTGACCTGTATTGCTAAAACATCTGGAAGTTCCTTCTACTAGTGAAAGAAATCTCCCTGAATCCCATAAAGAATAGGCACTTCTAAGCTCGTAAATATTGCTGATTTCTCAAAAATATTATTTAACTCATATATTTAAAGCAAGCAGCTAGGTGGCACAGTGATAGTGCCAGGTTTAGATTCAGGAAGACCTGAGTTCAAATCTAGACTCAGACAGTAATTATACTGTGACCCTGGGTAGTCAATTAACCCGACATACCTCACTTTCCTCATTTATAAAATGATCTAGAGAAAGAAATGGAAACTACTCCAGTATCTTTGCCAAGAAAACCCAAATGGAGTCACCACGAGTTGGATGTGACTGAAACCACTGAATAGCAAAATTTAGTGAAAGTCATTATGTACTCTAGAAATTTCAGCATCATTTTCCTACTAGTTGAATTATATAACTGTGGGGTAAGAAAATGCCGATCTGCTTGTTTTGCTTCCCTTGTTGCAACCTCACCCTTTCTTACTTGCCTAGAAGATACTCTAAGTTTTGTGAATGCTACAAAAATTTCAAAAGAAACTGTTCGTATATCAAATTGGGCTTGGCAGACATTGGCAATAAGAATTCAACTCTACCTAGATTATTTCTTAAAATATATTTATAATGCAAAATTTTGAATTAAAAAAAGGGAAGAAAAAGAATGAAGTATGCTTCATAGGATATATTTCAATGGACTCACTTCTAATTTAAACACAATTCACAAAACAAGAAGGTTTCCCTCCAACTTAGTAATACTATTTGTCACCCAGGGCCTCCTTATGTAATATTCTGACCTATTTAGTCTTTGTAACTGTAAATTCAAATCTCAACTATAAATTCAAATTCATAATGAAATAGTAGTGTGCTCAAGAAAGTTCATTTCTCTTGACATATGGATTTTTTTTTCTCCCTAGTGATAAAGAGGACATTTTACTCCCAGGGGAAGCAAATAATTGGAATCAGAATCATCCCTTTCGCCTCCAACTTGTCTCACATTCCTAAATCAGTAGAAGCTTTGAGAGAGGAAAGCCAAGAATCTGCTGTTTTATAGACTTCTCTCCAAGCTAGTCTCCATTCAAAAAAGAAAAGGAAAAAGGATTTCCTATCAATAAATTTTAAATCACAAGAAAGAAAATTGCCAGGATACTCAATAGATTTATATGGTTGTTCTTTATTGGAAAACCTGGTGGGCAATGTTAATTTGAGCATTTTCTAGAAGACTTCAAAAACAACACTCCTGTTGGTATATGCTGACTATGCTCACCTAATTCTATCTTGCCTCTTTTTTATGTTGTTGTTAATTTATATGCCATCTGAATAGCAGCATCAATGTAAGCAGCAATTAAAGAGTCCATCTGGGTGATAATGCATTTTCCATTTCATACTGAACACTCATCCAAAGATAAAAACGGTTATAATTTTGAAATGACTACTGAAAAAATAAATTTAAAAAACCCCTACTCTGGAAGAGTTTGTGGTTTAGCTGAAGAGTTTATAGAATATATTAATGTAGAAATAAATAACAAGTTATTCTCTTAAGTATATTCCACCCCACAGGATCACAGACTGAGAGTTAAAAATGACATTCAAGGTATCTAATCATACTACCATGGGACCATTGTTTTACAAATACGAGGACTGTGAGATGCCATCTGGTCCAACCTCAGAGAAATTAAATGATTTGTCCAAGATCACATAGTAAGTAACTGAGCTAGGGATTAAATTTAAAATTCCTTTTACTACATACCACTGGGTCCCATGTCAATTTTCCCTCATGGACATTCTTACCTTCTATGTCAGGGTTCAGCAAACTACAGCTCAAGGACAAATCCTGCTTGCTGCTTGTTTCTGGTCCATGAGTAGGCCATTTTTAGCTCATGGGTCATATAAAATCAGGCAGCAGGCTGGCTAGATTGGGCTGTAGTTGACTGACCCCTTTCCTATTTCATTGTATTGGCTGCTGAATCATTGGAAATGATGAATACTTAGAATGTGAGACGAAGAATAACAATACCTAAAAATTTAAATTGTATCTATGAATCTATGAATCGCTTTACATGCATAATCTCAGTTCATCCTCAAAAAGTCCCTACAAGGTATGAACTGCAGGTTATGCAAAACTTACAGCAGAGGAAATTGTTATCTTCAGAGAATTGAAGTGATGTCAAGAGGATACAAAGATAGGAAGGGTTTTCCAAGAGTACAACCAATGTTATATCCCACAATACATCCATGTCTCTTCTACTACCACACTGTTGTTTTGTTTGTTTATTGTATTTCCTGTTTTCCAACAAGAGTAGCCCAGAATTGGGTAAACAACGGCAATTTTAGAGTTGAATCAAATTTATATTCACTCTTTTCCTCTTGGAAAAGTACCCAGTACTATCACATCTAGTGTTATGTAGTAGCAAGCCTGTACCAACTGATATGAATACCATTTTATTAGAGTTTTCAATTTTTTTCTCATAACAATCCTACAAGCACAGGTGGGCCTAGAAGGATTTGTTGACATACTCTGTGGAGAAGAATATGGAAAAAGGGAAAACAACATAAAAAATAAGGATAATGTGTGTTTCAGGGTGTGCCAGCACACCCCTGCTATGAGGTGGGTAGCCTAGGCATGAGTATGACCTAGGGAGGCAAGTATTTTTGCCCCTATTCTGTGAATGAGAAAATATTCTAGGAATATTGTAGAAGTGATAAGATTTAGAGATAATAAGGGTATTAGACAGCAACTGTTTCAACCTCTACATTTCACAGATGAGAGAACTGAGAGCAAGAGAGTTTGGGTGAAGAATATACAGGTAGCAAATGAGGTGGAGGGAATGGGTGTTGTTATCATTGGAAATTCCATTCCCTACAAACTTGTTCAGAGTGCCATAGGTGATAATCTGCATCACAGTGTGGGTCACATCCCAAATAGAAGAAGGCTATTTCTCTTCTGGGCAGTATTGGCTATAGGCATCTTCTCACCTGCATGTTCCATGGAAAGAAGCTATGTTGTAAAGATTTTACCATTTCTAAATTCATAAATCTGGCCCTGAAATGTGATGCCTTTCAGACCTTGAACATTTGTACATTGTTGGGCATTTCGGTAATATTTCTTTACTTTCCCCTCAGCTGCTTCAGTGTGCTAACATGCTGAGAATGCAGGATGAGTGGACTCAAACTTGTGTAAAATCTTCTCTAAGGTTACTACCAAGGCATCTAGGTGACACATTGGGTACAGCACGGGGCTTGGAATCAGGAAGACATCTCCCAGATTTCAAATCAAGACACTTACTAGCTGTGTGACCCTGGGCAAGTAACTTAACCCTATTTGCTTCAGTTCCTCATCTGCAAAATGATCTGGAGAAGGAAATGAAAAACTAGTCCAGTATTTTTGTCAAGAAAACCCCCAAAAGGAGTCACAAAGAATCAGACACAAATGAAACAACTCAACAACATTAAAGGTCATCACCATCTCATACTAAAAAGTAAGGACTCCCAAGAGGTAACTAACCCACCTTCAATGTCCTCTGTGAGTCTACAGTCCTAAACCTGCATAATTCACAAACCCCCTTGTGTATTTATTGTTAATAGTGATCCAGTTGAGAGAATTAACTCACTCCAAAGGTATTTCCTAAAATGTCATCAAAAGAAGATGAACTAAAAATATTTTCCCCTTAAACTCTCTTACAAATGCAGATACAATCAGCAGTGGAGAGATGTCTCCTTGCAGAGAGGCACGTATGCAATGAACATATGGAACCAGGCAACTCCCAACTCTGATACTGCGGGGTCACATTTTTATTTCTCTTCGAGCATTCTTATATAACTCCCATATTCTAGGCAAGTAACTTAGCTAATCTCCTTAGGTCTCTTCCTTTCTGAAGTTCAACTCCTGCTGTGCAAGGATAAGTCTTGACTTATAAAGTTTCTTTTCCCCTTTTGTCTTGTGCCTGGACTGACTGCAACTTCTTTCAATTATTCTTGGTACTCAAGAGTGAAACAGAACAAGTTAACACTTCTTCCATATGACAACCCTTCAAATATTTTATCATAGATAGCATGCCCAATCCTCCATACAATCTTGCGCTTTCCAAACTAAACCTCCTCAGTTCCTTCAGCTAATCCAAAACACATAGATTTAAGGCCCTTCACAATCCCAGCTGTTCTTGTCATAAACAGATCATGAAAGTGCTTCAAAAGCTTGAACTTGAAGGAATAGAGAAATTAATATTTACTCCTCCCTGGGCCCCCAAGGGAATCAAGGATAGAAGTTTTATTTTCTTCAAAAATACAGCAAACATAGGAAAACAACATACACACACTTCAATGAAAACAGGATACAAAATAATTCATCCTTTTTATAATTCACTCCAACATATTATTGAATTTTATTTTAAGTATCAAAGTATAAAGCACAGAAACCTAGAAATATTTTTTAAAGGAGTTACAGGGCTCAGAGTTCATCTTAGGCAAGGGTTCTTAAAATTTTGAATGCCATAAATGCCTTTGGAAGTTTGGTGAAGCCTAATCTCTTCTCACAACAATGTCTTTAAACGCATACAATGAATGTATGCAAATGTATACAATGAAATAATATGAATTTTTTTTTTTGCTTTTAGGAGGGCAATTGGGGTTAAGTGACTTGCCCAAAGTCACATGGCTAGTAAGTGTCTGAGGCCACATTTAAACTCAGGTCCTCCTGATTCCAGGGCTGGTGCTCTATTCACTGTGCCACCTAGCTGATGTGAAATAATATTATTTCAAAGAAAATAAATCATGTTGAAATGTAGTAATCAAAATAAAAAATATAGACCCCTGATGTTGATCAGACTTATAGTGATGAGCAAGGACTGAGCTCAAAATATTTCAGATAGCAACTCTCTATCATTTTAATGCAGAGCATCTTTTGATGACAAAGTAATCTGCCTCAAGCGTCCTTGCTTATTAACCTATTAAAGAAACCTATTGTAACTTGTGGAGAGATCTATGTAACACTTGTGCTATAAATTTTCTAAACTGTCTAGAAAGAGAACACCATATGCACAGGGAACTTGATTAGAAAGTGTAGAAATATCATGGTACATAATGATATATTAATTAATTTGTTCATTATTTCAACATGAGTACCTCTAGTATTCAGGGCCTATGCCAGGAATCATAGAAGATTATCCCTGCTCTCAAGGGACTTATAATCTATTAAGCATATAGGGAGGACATTGTCAAAGGGATATTTTATAGAAATATAAATTTTTTAATTTTATTTTTAATATTTATAGAATTAGAACATATTGGAATCTGCTTTTCAACCCATAAAATACACTTTCACCCACAGAACTCATTAAACCATATCAGATCTTCTTTGAAAATGTGAGAAACAAACCTGGCCAAACTCTCTGCATGTACTCTGTCTTCATCTATCCCATTTAATCTCACAACACCTATCCCCATTATTTCAAACTTTTATGTTCTTCCATAGGTGTCACAAAATAATTGTCTTTTTTTCCTCTCAGGGCCATTTTCTAATTATGGTTTTATTTAACTTACTTGTAAGGAAATAGAAACCAGAACTTGATGAACTAATCAGATGATTTCCCAGTCTAGTCTGCTAACTAAACAATATACCATGCTGAGTATTAAAATCAACAGATACCCCACATGGAAGATATTGAAATAAGCCATCAAAAGAAGAACATGAGAGTGTTGCCTGGATTTTATTGACTGGTGGTGAGCTTGCACAATGATCCTAAATGGGGAAGCTGTGTCTCTCTGAAGAAGTGTCAGACTGGAAAACAAGTGCAAGACATCGTAAAAAGAAATAAGCTCTGGCCATAAGATATCTTTCAAGCTATCAAGAAAAAAAATTCTTGACCAACAGACACTAACAATAAGTTCACTGGTGGAATAAGCACTGCAGAGTCAAATAAAGCATAGTTGTTGCTATAAAGGAGTATTATAACATAGGTAGGAAAACAATACAAAATCACATAAAACAATTCAGAAAAAAATGAGTAGTGAAAGACTAAGTGTAATAGGAATGTGCAGAAAGGAGAGAAGACTGTGAGCTGGAGTTGTTAAAGAGAGCTCCCTGGAGGAGGTGCTATATTTTTTCTTGGAGGGGGAAAGGCAGGGCAGTTGGGGTTAAGTGACTTGCCCAATGTCACATTGGGCTAGTAAGTGTTAAATGTCTGAGACTAGATTTGAACTCAAGTCCTCCTGACTCCAGAGCCAGTGCTCTATTCACTATGCCACCTAACCACCCCATGGGGGTGCTATTTAAAGTGGTAATAGAAAGATGGCTAGCTTTTGAATAGGTACAGAGAAGTAGGAAAAGCATTCAACATGAAATCATAAGCTTAAGCAAAGCCCTAAAGATTGAATGAATATAACTTGAATGTGATCCCTTCTAAGATTTAAAAGGCATTGCATTTTAGCACCAGATTTATAAATTAGAATCATTAAAATCTTCATATTGTAGCTTTTATTCATGGGAAATGCAGGTGGGAAGGTGTCTATACTCAATTCTCTCCAGAAGAGAGAAAGCCTTCTGCTATTTTGGATGTGACCCACATTGCCATGTAGATCATCACCTATGGCACTCTGAACAGACTTGTCAGGAATGGAATTTCCAGTGATAGCAGCACCCATTTCTTCTATCCCATTTGCTACCTGTATATCCTTGGGATCACACAAACTCTTGGTCTCAAGTTCTCTCATCTGTGAAAAGCTGGGGTTGAACCAGTTGATCTCTTCTCACCTTGTCAGCTCTAAATCCTGTGACTCCTGTGATGGGCTGTCACCTAGCCTTATTTTCTCATTTATTTATTTTGCATGAGTAGAAGATGCCTGTTTTCAAGTAATGGGAAATAAAAGAGTAAGTACAGAATATGTATGACTTAGCGAGCCATACAAAGAAGTTTAGATTTGAGAAAGCAGGCAATGAGGAACCACTGTATGGTCTTAAGCAAGTATAATAATGAAAGTAATTTTTTTCCAAATTTTAAATTTTTATTGTTCATTTTTTTAGGTCCAAATAATCTCTACTTCCAGTCACTGTCATATTCATTGAAAAGGAAAGAAATATGGTGTCTATTATACATCTGAAGTCATATAAAACATATATTTCCATATTAGCCATGTTGCAAAAAAGCAAGACAAATAAAGTTGAAAAATATATTTTCATCTACACTCAGTTTCTCAGTTCTCTCTCTGGAGGTAGAAAACATTATTCATCATGAACCCTTTGGAATTGGTGTGGATCATTGTATTGATCAGAGTAGCTAAATTAAAAGTTAATTTTTAAAGACATTAGTTTGGAAATAGTTTGAAGGATAAATTATATAGGGAGTAATGAGGAAGCTGAGAGAAAAGCAAGGAGGTTATTGCAGTATCTCCTCCTCCAAAAAAAAACTTTAAGCAACTGTAATTTTTAATGTGCAGTGCATCTTACTATAGGTTCATAGTATATGCTCATTTTGTGTCCATAGTGTCTCAGAATAACAATTACAGAACAGAAGAGTTGGAAGGGAACCTGGAGGTCAGACACTTCAAAGCCATAGCTAAAGAAGAATCTGCTCTGAAGCATATGCCCAAATGGTTATTCAGTTTTTGCTTGATGTCCCTAGTGAGAGGTGATCTATACATCCTGAGTCAGCCCATTTCCCTTTGGCATAAGTTTGGAAATGTTATATCCTATGATATGCAAAACTCCTTCTACCATCTTCCAAGCACTCTTCTTAATTTTGCCCTCTGGGGTCAAGCAGAAATAGTTTTATATTAATTTGAAAACACAGCCCTTTAATTTTTTTTTAATGCTTGAAGGCATACATAATGGTTGCAGTAAACTGGGTGTGGGGGTGTCCTTAACCTAGAGTTATCAACACACACGTGCAATACAATGTACACACATGTGTATATGCATATACATGAATGTATATATTTTGCAAGCATATAAGTGTACTAAAATGTGTATATGTGTACATGTATAATTACTACATGTGTGTGCATGTGCATGGGTATGTGCATACCTATATAAATATGTATATGCAAAAGTTTATTTGATGCCAACTATAAGCCTAACAAGTGGCCACTTACTCCCAGTTTGATGGTTTGGGAAAGTCATCTCAGAGTATATTTTTGTCACGAATTTTCCCCTCTCTATTTAAAGATAAATGTATTTTTGTGGAAAATTATTGAAACTAACTTAAATTTGCCCATATGAGTGTGTGATCAATGGCAAGAGTATTCTTCCTTAAAGCAGTATGTTGTAGATAAAACATTATACTTGGAGTCATAAAGACACATTTAAATCCATCACACATTTTCTAGTTGTGTG